>NC_059361.1:2570000-2645000 GCF_019703515.2 Myxocyprinus asiaticus | reverse complement strand
GCGATGAGTGTTTTCAATCAGGTGGTCATGTTCCTCTCATATACAGCTCTGAGAACACCCAATCTACACACACACATTCATATACTGTAAACACACACACACACACACACAAAATGATGGCAAAGTTTCTCGTTAAGGATTTGTACCATGTTATGGGACAGTACAGCTCTGAAACGTCTCTTATTTCTCATCATTGATTGCTTGACTTCCTGCAATAATAAACAGAGTGACTTCTCCGGATGGAATATAGGAGGATATCGGGTCTTTTTTTCTTTTACATGCTACTATTCCGTAATGACTCACACGTGGACAGATAAACCTCAAATAAAATATCCAGTCCATTTGTATCACTACAGAAATCATTTTCACAATCAATATTTTTATTTGATTTTTTTCTCGTTTTCCAGTAAAAAAAAAAAAATAAAAAGTCTAAATATCAAGGACAAAAACGTACTTGAGGGACGAAAGTTTGTAAAAGTTTTAATTTCATAAAATTCCATAAAAAATTAATAATGTATATATGTATAATGTATATGTATAATATATATATATATATATATATACACACACTCTATCGGTCAAAAGTTTTGAAACACTTGACTGAAATGTTTCTCATGATCTTAAAAATCTTTTGATCTGAAGGCGTATGTTTAAATGTTTGAAATGAGTTTTGTAGACAAAAATATAATTGTGCCACCATATTAATTTATTTCATTATAAAACTAAAATTTAATTAGAAAAAAAAAAGTTTTTGAAATGGATGACTTGGACCAAATAATAAAGAAAAGCAGCCAGTAAGTGCCCAACATAGATGGGAACTCCTTCAATACTGTTTAAAAAGCATCCCAGGGTGATACCTCAAGAAGTTGGTTGAGAAAATGTCAAGAGTACATGTCTGCAAATTCTAGACAAAGGGTGACTACTTTGAAGATTATTTTATTTTAGATTTTGTTTAGTCACAACATAATTCCCATAGTTCCAGTTATGTTATTCCATAGTTTTGATGACTTTACTATTATTCAAAAATGTGAGAAAAAAAAAATTATATATATATATATATATATATATATATATATATATATATATATATATATATACTGTATATAAATAATATTTGTTTATATATAAAACAAGTCTTAATTTTGCTTCTCAAGTAAGTTTATTTCTTATTTTATTTTCCAAATGATTGCAATTAAAGGATTAGGAATTTAAACTTAGTTATTATATATATATATATATGAGAGAGAGAGAGAGAGAGAGAGAGAGAGAGAGAGAGAGAGAGAGAGAGAGAGAGAGAGAGAGAGAGAGATTTTTTTATTTTTATTTTATTTAGAGTTAAACAGAAAATATTTGAAGTATAAAAAGTCATAGGGCCAGTTTTATGGAAAGTTTTATTACACGTTACGTTTTTGCATCTTGCTAATCAAACTTTTTTAATATGTCTCAAGAACATTTTACTTAAATTGTATTATAATTTGTATTTATTTATTTTTGGTAATTTATTCATTTTATTTATTTATTTATTTATTTTTAAAGTACACCATAAACACTTATATAGGACAGAATATAGGATAGCAACATTTGATAATGAAATGCCAGCTCATTTCTGATAATTGAAGGTGACCATCAGTAAACTGAGAGAGCAAACACATATCAAATAAAGTTGAAACTAAATTTAAATTCCCAGGCCTGTTGTATATCTTATCTCATATAGGTTAAAAGTTAAGGTGGAGAAGGACAGACATACTTTAGACTGCAGATAAGTTCTATTATAAAGGAAATGCATTTCCACACAGGCTGACAGCTTTTTTAAAAAGATCTAAATAGAATGACCCCAGGTTACACTGCTTGTGCATTGAAATATCCTTCACTTCAGAACGAGGACAGCGTTTAGTTGAGCAAAGCTTTTTTTTTTTTTTTGCCTGTTTACACATCAAGGTTACAGGGTCTAACACAGGAATAATAGAAAAAAAAATGCATATGCACATTTATTTAGTGCAGCCACAATAATTCATTTTAATATTGCAAAAATTTTAAACATTTTCAATCAGAAAAATAAATTCCTAACTGTTCAATTTGGTGAGCCGCAGTAGCAGTCACGTCCTTGTGTGTTAAGCATTAAATCAATTAAGGAAATTACCCTGTGGAAATTCTTTTTAAAAGTTATATTTACAAAGTAATCATCAGTCTTTGCATTAAGCCACATTTTCATTATTATTTCCAAGAGCAAACTGTTTAATAAAGTTTTAACCTCGTGTGACCCCACGTCCACATGCGTGGACGTTGTATTTTGGCTTCGCTATATGCAACCCATAATTTAAATGAATAAAAACTGACTGACTACTGTTCACAAGACTCTAGACTGTCATTTAAGGGTTAAACTTCTGCCGCACCGAGTTGCGTGACACAACAGCATGACGTTGATTTCTTTGAAGCGCTTCTACGGGCACAAGTTTTTTCATTGAAACCTGTTTGGTTGTAAAGAGGAGAGTCTCTATTTTCATTTGATATATCGCTTTAAAAAATCTGTTCATTTTTTGCGCGTCAGCGCCCTGATAAACATGATGTCCACATATGTGGACACTGGCACCACATTTCCTCAAAAGTAGAAAAACACGTTAATTATTTTGAATAACTTTCACTAACATTTCACTTCATTTTAATATACATTTTGTTATATTTTATTTGTTATCACTGTATAATATGATTCTATTTATTAACATTAGTAAATGCATTCCTATATTTACTGTGTATCACACTGAGAATAAATGGGTTCATCCAAAAGCTTTCAGAGGATTTATATGGAGTTAGGATGAACATAAGGTGCATTTCAAACTGTTCTGAGACCAGTGCAGACAGACAGCACACTGGAGGTTAAGTCATTCACTAAATAGGGAGCAAGGGAGCATCCTATAGCTCTCTATACAGTTAAGTGCATTCACTCCTAAAATCTGATCAAAAGTTCAGTTTCAGGCTGCAGATGATGTTTGGATCACTCAACATGTTTGACAGACATGTGACAATGATAATCAGTACATAGATTCAGAATTTATAATGTATCATTTTATTTTAACATGGTTGGCAGTGATTGGATGATGCTGGACATTACTTTGAATTAGGGCTGGGTGATATGTAAAAAATATTTGAGCAATAATTGCCTTAAAAAATATCGCTATATCTGATTACATCGTCAAGCCCCCTGCCGATGGTCGGTGAATTTATTTTGCTTTATTGATTTTGCTTTAAACATTGTATTGGTTTATTGAAGCATGAAAAATATAAAATTAATTTATAAATTCAAATTGCACTTTAAACTAAACAAAAAACAAACAATAAAAATAAAAAATAAATACATTTTTTTATTTAACCACCTCCCCAGATTCAAACATTTACCGTCTCCAACAGCTCCATTTGCCATCATACAAGTATCAGTCAAAGACAGCAGGTGGAAAATTACTAATAGCCTACAGATTAAGAACTAAAGACAATTATAAATGTAAAGATAATCAAAATAAAGAAGCCTAATAAATTCCCTTGTGCTCCCAAAATAATGCTGCCAAAATGTGTGTTCTTATCAAATTTGTGTTTGTATTGCGTTTTGGTAATACAGTTAATGCTGCCTAAAGAAAAGAAAATAAAACTAAATTTTAGGTTGAAGATGAACGTGTCTTGCATTATTTTATGATTTAATCACTTTCGTCTTTGTTTCTTTAATACAAAGATATATATTACTGAACCTGCAGAGTTGCGCTCACAATGCATGCCAACTGTGTGGAAATAAAGCAAACTAAACTCACAGCACCTCCCGAGATAATCGGAGATCATTTGCAGCATTCTCATAGATGACATTATTCTTGCAAACAGTTTTCAGACGAATGAAACAGAGAAAAAATAGTGAAAACTCTTTACATGTGCTTGTTCCACATGACAGGCTCGTGCTGCATGCCTCTGAACGAACAGCGAATCAGACATGAGCATTGACGGCTTTTATTTTGTCTCTTATATTTTTGTTTCTTAAAAATATAATAAAGTGAGTTTCTTCAAGCACATGTCTTTGTGACTAACATTATTTCTTGTCATGTGTCATTCCGAGACGTCTTAAAGGTCGCCCGCCTGTTGCGGGTAGATGAGCAAAATTACTCACACATGAAATACATTTGGACGAGGAGCTTGTGAACTGGATTCAGCCTCGTCGCATTTTGCGGGTGGCGGGTGTTAGTTTCACACGCTGGCCACTGTTTTGCCATTTCCCGATATTGTCAATCATTGTCTGTTCGCAATCGGCATTGGGATCTTTGTAAGACATCGTTGATATCCGATTACATCGTCCTATCGCCCAGCCCTACTTTGAATCAGAATTAATTATTCACATTTCTGTCGTAATGTCTGTAACATCTCAAAAACATGAATAACCAACACTCCTGGAAACATAATAAACAATTTGATAAATCTATATCTCAGAAAGACAGATATATCTTTCTATTTCACAACATAGTCCCGCTGTCCACATATGTGGACATACATTTTTAGGAAAAGTATTTGCTTTAGAAAATTATTAATATTATTATTATTATTATTTTGTTTGTTTATTAGGTGCTACTAGTTACAAATCAAAAATGGAAAATGCACACAGCAGTCACGCTTGGTCTCAAGATCTTAATGATGTGCAATTTTTGCAATAGACTGTTTTGCCACTTCATAAAATAGGTGTGGGGGTGGTGTTGTGTTTGTTTGCTGTGGCTAAATATGGAAACTTCAGAATATTTTTCTCAGTAAATACGTCTTGAATAAAAAGTTTTCTCCCAGCTTCAGTAATAAAAAATTAGCAGTGAATAATATGACTTTTTTCATTTGTTCCAAATTATTATTCTTAGAAAGTTCCAATGAGCCTGCTTTGATTAAAAGCTTTAGAAACCTCTGAGCTGCCAATGAAGTGTGCAAAATTATAAGGTTTATCTCTTTGTGAAAACAATGTCAATTGTGTCATTTTTAAATAACTGTGATTACTTTTAAATACTCTTTAAAGCATAATTCTAAACCTTACTCTAAATCATTTTAAATACAAAAAGACATTAAAAGTATTTAAAGTCATATTTCTAAATCCCAAACTGTGACTAACCTTTGTTTTGTCACGTTATGAAAACTAGCTTCATAACGTGACTTTTCGACCATTGAATTTATGCCTGGAGCCACATTGAGAGCCCCGTATCTCTGGGGTTTAACCATTTAGGGCCTTAAAAATGAAGATACAAAAAGGAAAGTTTGTTCTGTATCAGAATCTAAAAGGATATTAAGATATCTTTAATGCTTCTGGAGTTATAGACACTCCAACTATGGAAAAACAGAAGAAAATTTTTGGACTTACACCATTGGCATATAATACAACAAGAGGTGCTGAAGTCAACTGATTTTAGTAATAGATCTACCAATCTCTGTGTACAAATAAAATAATGATGCTGACACCTTTCTAAGGTTATCTTTTGACCTGTAGTTTTGCTCCAAAATCATAGGTGAAAATTTTCATTTTGACCCCCCCTCTAAAAAATAATGGATTATTCAGTAAATACTCATCCAAAGCATTTCATATTTGTGCTTTCATCATCATTTGTTTAACTTTCACCTGTAAAAATAAATATCAAAAACACAATTTTGTGCTGGGGACATATGGTTGAGTTGAGATGAAATCACCCTTTAGTTTTTGATCCAATGTCTGCTTTAACATAATTTCACACAACTTTCACAGCAAAAATATACCCTCTAAATTGATGTGCACATTCTGCACAAGCAACAAAACACATTGCTATGTTGTGTGATTATGAACGCTTGTCTTGGATGCTGGTACACTGAGATCTTGGAACTGTTGCACTTCCTGAATAACAGTCCAGATAATGTCCTGTGATCTTTTGAATCCATTTATGCTGTTCTTAAACAATGAAAATGGATAAAACACACTCACATGGACATGAACTTACACGCACACACGCACAGTGCACACTCTCTGTCTGACTTTCATGCTAATCGTAGCTCATTTCTTTAAACCCTTCAGCACACACACTGACCTTGTAGACAGCGTTTCACTGGCAGAGTCCGGCGAACATCACATATGATACACACTTTCTTTCGAATGAAGCATTGCTATTGAATGAAAATGTGATGTAAATAAATATAAAATTATTTAGTCCCAGACGACATGCCCACAGTCCATTCATTGACTGCCTGATGCATATTGCATGAAAAAAAAAAAAAGAAATGAAAAGAGGTGACTGCAATCACCAGTCCCAATCTGATTGGCTTACTTTAAACAACATTTCGGGGTGCAACAATCTACATGGAAACGTCATGGTTACTTTCATAACCTCCGTTCCCTGATGGAGGGAACGAGACGTTGTGTCGATGTAGTGACACTAGGGGTCACTCTTGGGAGCCCCAAACACCTCTGATCTTTTTTAAAAGGCCAATGAGAATTGGCGAGTGGAATTTGCATGTCACTCCCCCAGACATACGGGTATAAAAGAAGCTAGTATGCAACCACTCATTAAGGTTTTGTGCTGAGGAGCCGAGATAAAGTCCCGGCCATTTCAGCAGGTAGTTCAGCGTTGTGGCAAGAGGGACACAACGTCTCGTTCACTCCATCAGGGAACAGAGGTTACGAAATTAACCATGACATTCCCTATCTGTCACTCACTCAACGTTATGTCGATGTAGTGACACTAGGGATCCCTATACAAAACGCCACAACTAGCTGAACTGTGTTACGTGAAGTGGCGGTGTGTGACGGGCAGACTGCTGTGCGCCTCGTAGCCAGCGCACCAGGCCGTCACGTAACCTCCCCCAATGTTCTTTATGAGCATCGAACAGTCCTTCAGGAACAAGTCGACTGCCCAACAAATAGGTGGATAGGCTAGCCCAGCCGAGGCCTCTTTTCCTTCTCTTTTCTCCCCAAAAAAAGAGTGGAATTTGTTAACTGACTGGGAGCCCTAAGTGTCTACATCAGGGGGGTTTCACTCCCAAGGGGAAGACACCACGGAGACCACACCCTGCCCAAAGGGGGGGGGGGGGTATTTTGAGTGGAAAAACGTCACATGGTCTTTACCGAGCCTTGTAGGAAGTATGTCATGTGGAGAGGTCCCATGGTAGGTCCTACCCAAAGGGGGAGGAGTTTCTACAAAGCATGGCGACCGGGGGCAGAGGGGCCCCTGCCCAAGGAAGACGCAGTTTACCGACAGGGAAACGATTTTGTGGAACATATCACAGGGGTTGCCTTCGAGGGAACCAGCACATGCGGAGCACCTACCTCAGTACAGGGCCTCATTAGCGCACTTACTGAGCCGGCAGCGAGTTTCTCCGCAAACTCAACTGTCACAGGGCTAAGGAGGAAAGTCATCCAGGGATCACAGTCTGTGAACACTACTGGGAGTCAAGAGCGCACGTCTTCCCCTCAAGGGATGCTATGTGCAAGCAGTACACCTGGCCAGTTGTCCTGGAACTTACCTGCTCGTGCCTGCCACTACTCGGGACGAGACCTGCTCAACCCGGAGATTGTAGAGCCTCGCAAAGGTGTTGGGTGCTGCAAAGCCCGCTGCTCTGCAGATGTCTGCCAAAGAGGCACCACTGGCCAGGGCCCAGGAGGTTGCCACACTCCTGGTAGAGTGGGCTCATAACCCCACAGGGGGTGGCACATCCTGAGCCTGATATGCCATCATGATGGTGTCAATGACCCAGTGGGTGATCCTCTGTTTGGAGACAGTACTTCCTTTCCGCTGACCACCAAAGCAGACAAAGAGCTGCTCGGAGCTTCTAAAGCTCTGCATGCGATCCAAATAGGTGCGTAAAGCTCGCACCGGACACAGCAACGCCAAGGCTGGGTCTGCCTCCTCCTGGGGCAGCACTTGCAGGTTCACCACCTGATCCCTAAAAGGGGTGGTGGGAACCTTGGGCACATAGCCCAGTCGGGGTCTCAGAATTACGTGAGAGTAACCTGGACCGAACTCCAGGCATGATTCGCTGACAGAGAACGCCTGCAGGTCCCCTACCCTCTTGATGGAAGTGAGCACAGTCAGGAGGGCAGTCTTCAAAAAGAGTGCCTTAAGATCAGCTGAATCCAAGGGCTCAACAGGAGCTCCCTGTAGACCCTGAAGGACTACAGAGAGGTCCCACAGGGGGACGAGGCGCGGTCTAGAGGTGTTCAACCTCCTAGCACCTCTCAGGAACCTGATGATCAAGTCGTGCTTCTCCAAGTACTTACCATCTACCGCATCGTGATGAGCCGAAATAGCGGCTACATACACCTTCAAGGTGGATGGGGACAGCTGCCCCTCCAACCTCTCCTGCAGGAAGGAAAGCACCGATCCGACTGCGCATCTCTGGGAGTTTTCGCGTCGGGAAGAACACCACTTAGCGAACAGACGGCACTTCAAGGCATACAGGCGCCTCATAGAGGGAGCCCTAGCCTGAGTGATCGTGTCTACCACCGCGGGCGGTAGGCCACTTAAGTCCTCTGCATCCTGTCCAAGGGCCAGACGTGGAGATTCCAGAGGTCCCGCGGCACCATGCCCATCTTGGGACTTGAGTCCGAAGCCAGTGCTGAAGCGGTCTCATATGCATCAGCCCGAGCAGTGTGGCTGCCACTGAGGATGCCATATGCCCCAGGAGCCTCTGAAAGTGTTTCAGTGGAACTGCTGTTCTCCATCTGAATGCCTTCAGACAGTTCAGCACTGACTGTGCACACTCATTTGTGAGGCGCACTGTCATTGAGACTGAGTCCAACTCCAAACTGAGAAAAGAGATGCTCTGAAACAGGGAAAGCTTGCTCTTTTCCCAGTTGACCCGAAGCCCCAGTCGGCTGTGGGGTCCCTGTGTGCGCACAGTATCTCTTGATAGTGAGCTAGGATCAGCTAGTGATCAAGATAGTTGAGGATGCGGATGCCCACTTCCCTTAGCGGGGCAAGGGCTGCCTCTGCGACCTTCGTGAAGATGCGAGGGGACAGGGACAGGCTGAAGGGGAGGACCTTGTACTGGTATGCCTGGCCTTCGACGGCAAACCGCAGGAAGGGTCTGTGTTGAGGTAAAACCAAGATGTGGAAGTACGCGTCCTTCAGGTCTACTGCCGCAAACCAATCTTGATGCCAGACGCTTGCTAGAATGCGTTTTTGCGTCAGCATCTTGAACGGGAGTCTGTGCAAAGCCCGGTTCAGTACTCGCAGGTCCAGGATTGGTCGCAACCCACTGCCTTTCTTTGGTAATGATGAAGTAAGGGCTGTAGAAACCTTTCTTCATCTCAGCTGGAGGGACAGGCTCTATTGCGCCCTTGCGCAGAATGGTAGCGATCTCCACACGCAAGGTAATGGTGGTCTCGCCCTTCACCGAGGTGAAGCGGACACTGCTGAACCTGGGCGGGCGCCTGGTGAACTGTATCTTGTAGCCGTGTCAGATGGTCTGGACCAGCCATCGCGACGGGTTGGAAAGCGCAAGCCACGTGCCCAAACTCCAGGCGAGAGGGACCAATGGAATGATCACGTCGGACGTACCGGCGGGTGGGGCCTCACGGAGGGGCGGAGCTCAAGGTGCCATGTCGAGGGGATCCGAGCCCCGTGGCCATGCTGAGTCCAGGGACATCAAAGCACTTACCTGGCTCCTGTCACCCACCATAACATTGGCTGAAGGGGTGGGGAGGAGGAGTCTTGTTCCTGTAGTCCACCAGACCCAATCTCATGTGGGTGTGTTTGTGCCACAGCTGGGCGCACAGGGGCGGGTGGACCACCACTGGAGCGCCATACCGGCAAAGATGAGACGGTGGATGGTGGTCACGACGACGGCTGTGCACACCGGACATGTGACCCAGGGAACAAGTAAACTGCTCTTTTGCTGAACTTTTGGGTACCGCAGCCTCTTGGGCATGTGGCACAATTAAATGAAAATGAAACAAAAGATTCTCCTCCCAGCCCTACACCGGGGGATGGAGTGGTCTGCTTACCAGCTCCAGTGTAGCAGGTCTCCTTGCCCCTGGGTCCCCCATCTCAGGGGCGCTTCGAAGCCTCGGGTTCTTAGCGGCCGGCCGTGAGACGGGTGGCATCTGCTTCCTGCGCTGGGCTCTCCGCCGGGGCCGGGCCATGGAAGCGGGCTGCGGCGGAGCTGATGTCGTTGCAGCAGGAGGACGCCCTTGGCGATGAGCAGACGGGGTGCGGGGTCTTGCAGGATGTGACGTATGGCCTCCGTCTGCTGCTTCAACACCGAGAACTGCTGGGAAAAGTCCTCGAAGGTGTCACCAAATAGGCCAACCAGGGAGATGGGGGCATAAAGGAACTGTGCCTTGTCAGCCTCTCACATCTCAACCAAGTTGAGCCAAAGGTGGCGCTCCTGGACCACGTGGGTGGACATCATCTGCCCGAGAGACTGCGCCGTGACCTTCGTTGCCCGGAGAGCGAGGTCAGTCGCCGAGCACAGTTCCTGCATCAATACCGGGTCAGAACTACTCTCGTCCAGTTCTTTTAGCGCCTTAGCTTGGTATACTTGCAGGAGAGCCATGGCGTGCAGGGCGGAGGTGGCTTCTTCAGCGGTACTGTAGGCCTTAGCCGTCAGGGACAATGTAAACCTACAAGCCCTGGACAGGAGTTTCGGGTGCCTGTGCCAGGTGACGGTGCTCTGCGGACATAAGTGCACCATGAGCGCCTTATCCACCTGGGGGATCACCGAGTACCCACTGGCCGCTCCGCCATCGAGGGTAGCGAGAGTGGGGGAGCTGAAAGATCAGGACCAGGCAGTAAAAGGTGCCTCCCACGATCTTGTCAGCTCCTCATGCACTTCCGGGAAGAAAGGAACGGGGGCAAGCCCAGGTACCAATCATCGAGCCGCGAGGGTTCCGGGGAGAGTGGAGGGTTCCACTCTAACCCGACAGTCGCGGCCGCCTGGGAAAGCATGTCCATCATTTCAGCGTCAGCCTGGGACTGGGCGACCATTCCCGAAGGAGGAAGCTCTGTCGAAGCCTCTGTGTCTGACTGGACGAGTCCGTTCTCCAATGCTGTGCTCGATAATTCATCCTCTTCCCGGGCTCTGAACGAGGGGTCGAACTCGCCCTGAGATGAGCTAACCGGCACGGCCTCATACCCGTAGGTAGAAGGACCGAGGCGGGGAGCTGCTGGGGTGGCTTGCTTTCTTACGAATGCAAGCCGCGACCGCAACGTTGCCATGGTCATGTTCTCGCAATGAGGATCCATCCACGAATGGGAAGCCAGACACGTAAGACAGTGATCGTGGCCGTCGGAAGCGGAGAGATAACAACCGCAACCAGGAATATCACACAAACGGAAAGGCATCTATAAAAAGACGTGTCTTTAAAAAGATATTCCGTGTGTGCCGCTCTTTCAGAAAGAAAATATACTCTATTAGAATATACTCTTTTAAATGTTCTGCCGAAGCGCCCAGGGGCATTCTCTGCAAATCACAGATGCAGAGGGGGAGAAGCCACTGAAATGCGCATAAGATCCAGCAGAGAGAGGTGAATGAACTCGGCGGATGAATTCAGCTCAATGAATAGAACCGCTCAGCTCCAAAGAGAAAATCTGAATGAGTGGTTGCATACCAGATCCTTTTATACCCGTATGTCCGGGGGAGTGGCATGCAAATTCTACTCGCCAATTCTCATTGGCCTTTTAAAACAGATCAGAGGTGTTTGGGGCTCCCAAGGATGACCCCTAGTGTCACTACATCAACACAATATCGAGTGAGTGACAGATAGGGAACTAAAGTTTGTACTGGGTTGATACAGTGAGTGCTCTTGTTACTAGACTAACAACAAGCTTTGCCTAGCTGCTAGATTGGTAGCATCAAATCTACTAAACAAATACCATTCAAATCTTTTGAAAGGTATTTAGAATTGTGTTTGAAGGGCTTAATAGAAGAACATTAGATATTCAAGAGCAGAACTGTCTAGGTCAGTGATGTGATGTTATCTTTATTTAATTTATTTATTTTTTGTCCAGAAGTTCGTTTTTTTTTTTTTTTTTTTTAAACATTAAAAATGAAATTCGCACAAAACAGTAACTTGAATACACGTCTACCATAGTTAACATGTTTTCACTTTCTGAGTTCAGTCATTGTAATATTTTTTTTTTTTTTTTTTCTGGGACTTTAAGTCAAAAATGTATAAGTGGAATAACCATCTGGAGACAGTAAAAATAATAAGTCATATAATATTAAAGCTGAAATTATTGAAAAAGAAATGTTGAAAAAAAATGTTTGAAATAATGTTTTATTGTTATTTCTTTTAAAAATTGAAACAATTTTGTCTGAAAATATTATAAAAAAATGTAAAATTAATTACACAATATATAGGGTAGAAAATGCAACAATGCTTCATGTCGTCAGATGGTCTCTTCCTGTCTAAGTGGGTACAGTTGTTCTTGGCCAGAATAAGCAGCAAACTGGACCAGGCTTTATGGTTATAGTCAAAAATCTGGCTAGGCGAGACAACACATTAATGTACTCATCTCACATTATTGTTTTGGAGCGTATGCACACACACACACACACACATACACACACACACAAAGGGTGCAATATTAATCCCAAGTTCATGAGTTTGTATGACATCAGCTGGTACTCAGGTGGGGCTACAACATCACAAACCCTGGAGACCCGCAGCCTTGTGCCCAATTTAGAGCTGTAACTAGGAGGGTCCCCTCATCTTCTGTGTGACTGTGTGAAAGAGAAATCATGAATGGGTTTAGCATACACAACTACTATCAGACACACTTTTGTGCTATTCATTCTCATCCAGGTCCAAGCGTCTCTCTCATAGGATATTGGATGGAATAACCTAGGTCTCAGGACTCCTCGGCCAACATAATCTGTGAGTTAAAACCCTTTAATTACCCAAGTGTGTCCATCGTGTCCTTTTACAATGATTCTGTAGTGTGCATGGTCTGCATTGCTCTTCTGTAGCTTTAATCTCTCTCCGTCTGAGTTTTATGTTCCTGGTAACAAATCATGACTGCAGGTGTTGAACTCGCTGAGAATGTCTGAGATTTGGTAAATCCAGCTGGTATGAGATTGGATGACTTGGGAATATTCAGACACGAGCCCTGCAGGTAGACTAAAGCCAGAGTGAATATTGTGCACTGAGACCTAAAATAAAAGCAAGCGAAGCCCATGTGTAACATCATACCAAGGTAAAAAATATTACTATAGTGATAGTATCTACCCTAAATAGACACTAGTGAGCAAGAGTGGTTGCAGTATTTTAATAGAAATGACTATTTAGGCCCTGATGAAAGTTGAGAGTGTAAATTCTGGACATTTAGTTACAATGAAATTAAAATGGATCCCAAAACTGCATAAATAATATAATCAAGTGTTTTATTTCTAATAGAGTAGTCATAAAGGACATTTTGCACCAGGGAAACAGCAAAAAAATAAATAAAAAATAAATCAGAACGTATAAGTTTGTTTTAGCATTTGTTTGTTCTATCGTTCTAACATGCTTTCTACCTATCATTAGTTATTTAATTCGTTTTAGTGTCCATTTGTGCATTCTAGTGTTAGTGCGTTAGTTTAGATGGCCATTCCTTCATTCTATCTTTATAGCATTCATTCTCATGTTAATTTGTTCTAGCGTTTGTTCGTTCTAGCATTCATTCATGCATGTGTTTGTTTGTTTGTTCTAGCAAATTCTTGCATGTGTTTGTTCTGTCGTTGTTCGTTCTGTCTGTATAATGTTTGTTCTAGCATTTGTTCATTCTAGCATTCATTCATACATGCGTTCGTTTGTTCAATTCTAGCATTCATGCATGCGTTCGTTCTGTCATTCGTTCATTCTGTCTGTATAGCATTCATTCTAGCATTTGTTTGTTCTATTGTTCTATCTATCATTAGTTATTTCATTCGTTCTAGCATCCGTTTGTGCATTCTAGTGTTAGTGTGTTAGTTTCGCTGGCCGTTCCTCTGTTCTATCTTTATAGCATTCATTCTCGCATTCATTTTTGTCTAGCGTTTGTTCATTCTAGCATTTATTCATACATGCGTTCATTTGTTCATTTCTAGCATTCATTCATGCATGTGTTCGTTCTGCCATTCCTTCATTCTATCTTTATAGCATTCATTCTCATGTAAATTTCTTCCTAGTGTTTGTTTGTTGTATCACATTCATGTATGTGTTCATTCTTTTGTTGTCGTTCTGTCTGTATAACTTTCCTTCTAGCATTTGTTCGTTCTAGCATTCATTCATACATGTGTTTGTTTGTTCAATTCTAGCATTCATTCATGCATGCGTTCGTTCTGCCATTTGTTCATTCTATCTGTATAACATTCGTTCTAGCGTTTGTTTGTTCTATCATTCTATCTATCATTAGTTAATTTGTTTGTTCTAGCAACCATTTGTGCATTCTAGTGTTAGTGCGTTAGTTTAGCTGACCATTCCTTCATTCTATCTTTATAGCATTCATTCTCACGTAAATTTGTTCTAGCGTTTGTTCGTTCTAGCATTCATTCATACATATGTTCGTTTGTTCAATTCTAGCATTCATTCATGCATGCATTCATTCTGCCATTTGTTCATTATATCTATACATTCGTTCTAACGTTTGCTTGTTTTATCGTTCTATCAATCATTAGTTAATTAATTCGTTCTATAGTCCGTTTGTGCATTCTAGGATTAGTGCGTTCATTCAGCCGGCCATTTCCTTTATTCTATCTATAAAGCATGCATTCTCACATTAATTTTTGTCTAGCGTTTGTTTGTTCTAGTATTCATTCATGCATGTGTTCGTTCTGTCGTTGTTCGTTCTGTCTGTATTATGTTCGTTCTAGCATTTGTTCGTTCTAGCATTCATTCATATATATGTTCGTTTGTTCAATTATAGCATTTTCAATGCATGCGTTCATTCTGTTGTATGTTCATTCTATCTGTATAACATTCATTCTAGTGTTTGCTTGTTTTATCATCATTAGTTAATTAATTTGTTCTATAGTCCGTTTGTGCATTCTAGTGTTAGTGCGTTAGTTTAGCTGGCCATTCCTTCATTCTATCTTTATAGCATTCATTCTCACGTTAATTTGTTCTAGCGTTTGTTCATTCTAACATTCATTGATGCATGCGTTTGTTTGTTTGTTCTAGCAAATTCATTCATGTGTTTGTTCTGTCATTGTTCGTTCTATCTGTATAATGTTCGTTCTAGCGTTTGTTCATTCTAGCATTCATTCATACATATGTTTGTTTGTTCAAATCTAGCATTCATTCATGCATGCGTTTGTTCTACCATTCGTTCATTCTATCTGTATAACATTCGTTTTAGCATTTGTTTGTTCTATCATTCTATCTATCATTAGTTAATTTGTTTGTTCTGTAGTCCGTTTGTGCATTCTAGGTTTAGTGCGTTCATTCAGCCGGCCGTTTCCTTTGTTCTATCTTTAAATCATTCATTCTCTCATTCATTTTTTCTAGCGTTTGTTCGTTCTAGCATTCTTTGATCCATGCGTTTGTTTGTTCATTCTAGCAAATTCATTCATGTGTTTGTTCTGTCATTGTTCGTTCTATCTGTATAACGTTCGTTCTAGCGTTTGTTCGTTCTAGCATTCATTCATACATACGTTCGTTTGTTCAATTCTAGCATTCATTCATGCATGCATTCATTCTGTTGTATGTTCATTCTATCTATACATTCGTTCTAACGTTTGCTTGTTTTATCGTTCTATCAATCATTAGTTAATTCATTCGTTCTGTAGTCCGTTTGTGCATTCTAGGTTTAGTGCATTCATTCAGCCGGCCGTTTCCTTTGTTCTATCTTTAAAGCATTCATTCTCGCATTCATTTTTTCTAGCGTTTGTTCGTTCTAGCATTCATTCATGCATGTGTTTGCTCTGTCGTTGTTTGTTCTATCTGTATTACGTTCGTTCTAGCATTTGTTCGTTCTAGCATTCATTCATACATGCATTCGTTTGTTCAATTCTAGCATTCATTCATGCATGTGTTCATTCTGTTGTTCGTTCAGTTTATCTGTATAACATTTGTTCTAATGTTTGTTTGTTCTATTGTTCTATCTATCATTAGTTAATTTGTTCATTCTAGCATCGGTTTGTGCATTCTAGGTTGAGTGCAATCATTCAGCTGGCCGTTTCCTTCATTCTATCTTTATAGCATTCATTCTCGCTTTCATTTGTTCTAGTGTTCATATGTTCTATCGTTCATTCTATTGTTCTAGCTGTCTATCATTCTGTCTATTGTTCGTTCTATCATTCCATCTTTCTATCTATTGTTCTATATTTCTATCAATATATCTATCGTTCCTCCTGTCATTCGTTCTGGGGTTTATTAGATCGTTTGTTCTATCTTTCATAGCATTCATTCTCACGTTCATTTGTTCTAGCATTCATTCGTTCTAGCATTCATTTGTTCTAGTGGTTGCTTGTTCAATTGTTCATTTTATCGTTCGTTCTATTGCTCTATCTGTCTTTCATTCTATCTATTGTTCATTCTATCGTTCTATCTTTTTGTGTATCACTCTACCCATTGTTTGTTGTTGCAGGGTTTGTTTGTTTGTTCGTTCTAGCATTTGTTTGTTCTAGCATGCGTGGGCGTAGATTATGTGGGAGACTTGGGGGATGTGTCCCCCTTACTTTCAATAAAAACAAAGTTTGTCCCCTGTAGTTTTTCTCAGGGCAAATGTGTTTATGTTGTGTGTTTCAAACATATAATAGTGTATACAGTATGTCAAAATGCAAATGTTAAAATTCACTGGTCAATCTCTGCTCAACCACATGAGCTCATCATGTAGTGTCGTTTCCATGGTGATCATGTCACTCACCCGAGCTGGATCTCAGCTATCGGTCATTGGTCAGGAACTCAACGTGGCAAAATACTCTCCACTCATGTTATTACTGTGACATCAAGCAATGTAAGATGTTATGTGCATGGCATTTGTTGATGTTTTGATGGTGATATGTGATATTGTTATGGTATTATGGCTCGCATCTAAGAGCGGAAAAAGTTTAATTTCGCACACATTCACACAAATTAATTCACGCTTTTCATCCAACACATGATTATAGTGGGTGACACAACAGAGCCAGAGTTTAGCAGTTCATTTGCCCACTTTGATGATAGTGTGAGTTGCTCATGGCAACAAAGGCGAAATGCAGTAACTACGCCAACACTGAAACTGAGAAAAATGGCTTCAAAGTTTTTTTTATTTTCCAGCCAAATTTTCATTATGAGATTTTCACACTTCCTTTTCTTTGAACCTGAGGATAGTTGAGCCAAACCCGCCTGTCACAAGACAGATCACTGTAAAAAGTTGTAACCTCCAATTGTTACCTTAAGCTGCCATTTCTACTTGATCTGACCCCCAAAGCTAGCTTTTTGTGGTGTACCTAATGTAGTTAGGTTATTTCAGATATGTTAAATAATATTATTGACTTCAATAAAACCAGTTGCCAGTAATTTAGATATTAGGACATGAAGGACTTGGTGGTGGCATAGTGGGTTAAAGCACAGACCTGGTAAGCCGAAGGTTTCGGTTCATAAGTGCACTGTAAGTCGCTTTGGATATAAGAATCTGCCAAATGCATGCAAAATGTAATAGAAATGTAAAAGCACATTTTTAGTCTGAAGAGTCTAAGACAAAATTTTTGTCTAAAGAGACCCAATTCCAGCACACAAGTGCGCTATTTCTAGCTCTCACTTTCCCCTTTGAACAGAGTTAGCGATCTCTAGTGCAATATTCTGCTCAAGGAAAAGTGTTATACAGCCACTGTGTCCATTCTGCTTGGACACAAGCAGATGTTTGTGCTGGCTGCTTGTGATGTTTGGTGCTACTAAGTTTGCAGGGAAACCTTCTCAGCGATGAAATTAAATATAACAGTAGATCTCAGCATCATTCACGTGAGCAAATGCAAGAGAGACGAATATGTATATGTATTTTTTATTTGTGCAATTTAGAAATGTTGAATTCCCCTCGCACCTGTATGTTAATCTAACTCTTGCAGTAATAATTTATCATAGTCATGCAGCCTGTTTTATTCAGTGGTGTGCTGAATGGAAAGTCAAACCATTGACGAGACCCACATCATGATCCTTTTAGTGTGTAAACGGGTAAGGTTTTGAGAATAAAATAAGTAAACTCGCCCGCTTTGCAACAAAAATTAAAAGTTCTATAATTTTCTATTAGTTTTTTTATTAAAACAGACCCCTGATGTAGATAGTGTTAAATTGAATAATGAATTAATAGGGAAGCAGAGATGGTAAAATAAATAATTTATAAAAAGTTCAGCCTTTATTCAGTTCTTTAATGCCTGATAGAAAAGTATCTACCTTTGTAGAGCAATACAATACTTTAGGCAATTGCAGAATAGTCCCATTAGTCAGATATACACTTCAGAAAACTGAGTAAACAACTATTTATGGGCTTAAAAGTTACTAAAACCAAATCAATGCGGAAAATTTATCTCAAAAGGAATAAAATGTGGGCCCCTATGCACTACTTAAAGCCCAATGTCGCCCCTTTACCAAAATAGTTGCCCACCCTTTGTGAAGACTAATCTAAAGCTTTCTGCTAAATGTAAATTTACTTTTTTTCTAAAAAGTAAATTCCATGTGCTTCCTTTTAATTTTTCCCAATATTGGGTATTAAAGCAGCATAAAGTTTATTCTGGACCTAATATATATATATATATATATATATATATTATTCAGCCTTCAATACCATCATGCCTGATCTTCTCTCAACCAAACTGATCCATCTCTCCGTGCCCACCCCAATCTGTCGATGGATCACCAGCTTTCTGACAGATAGGCAGCAGCAAGTGAGACTGGGAAAACTCACATCCGGGACCCTCACTATTAGCACTGGTGCTCCTCAGGGATGCGTTCTCTCTCCACTGCTCTTCTACCTGTACACAAATGACTGCACTGCAAAAGATCCCACTGTCAAGCTCCTGAAGTTTGCAGATGACACCACCATCCTGAACAGCACTGTGGCAGCAGTGGTGTCATTCAGGTTCCTGGGCTCTACCATCTCTCAGGACCTGAAGCGGGACACCCACATAGACTCCATTGTGAGAAAGGCTCAGCAGAGGTTGTACTTCCTTCGCCAGATGAGGAAGTTCAACCTGCCACAGGAGCTGCTGACACAGTTCTACTCGGCCATCATTGTGTCTGTCCTGTGTACATCTCAGTCAGGACTGATGAGAGGATTATTGGTGCCCCCTGCCCACCCTCCAAGACCTGTATGTCTCCAGAGTGAGGAAACGTGCAGGTAGAATCACTCTGGACCCCACACACCCTGCCCACTCCGTCTTTGAACTGTTGCCCTCTGGCCGGTGCTACAGAGCACTGAGCACCAGGACATCCAGGCACAATAACAGATTTTACCCTCAGGCCATTTTCCACATGAACAATTAAACTGCCTTCAGGACTCCCCCATAGTGCAATCATGTAAATAAATATCTCATGTATATATGTAAATTCACATATTTAATTCAATAACTGTACATGCCCCTACCTTGCATACAATACCACTTGCACATGTACATATGCCAGTCTGTTATATGTCCTATTATTCTATTATTTGTTCTATCTTATTATTTTCATTTTATCTTGTGCTCTACTGATCGTTCTTTCTAACTTTTGTTTATCGTTTGCTCTTTCTCTCGTTTGTTCTATCATTCATTCTATCTGTCGTTCTATCATTCTATTTGCCATCACAATAAAACCATATCTACTGTATACTGTATTTAATTTAATATAACCATCTATTTTTTATATGATCAGAAAAGACTTTGTCAAGCCAACATTAAAATATTATATTTATATTTATATCCTTATATTTAGTGATGATTCTATTTACCTTTTTAAAAGTGTGAAGAAAAAAAAAATGAATCACTCCCCATGCATATGTATGAGATACAATAAATAACCATCTCTCTTAGGTACTTCTTATAGTTTGAAATACTATTTAAATCATGCCATGTGCCTGAAATACATCTGGACAATGTTCAGCCATTATGCATATTGAATGAGGAATGTAAATGTGGTGGCGATTATCTCAATGAGAGATGGCTTTGCTGACAGACAGTAGGACTGCTCAATGTGATCATCTTATTCCAGAGGGACTAGTTAAGTGCGAGCGTGCTCACTCATGCTTGCTGGCTGAATTCTGGGCCATTAGGCAGAAATACATATCTACCAGCTGTTCAGATGTTTCAGTGTGCGTGTCACTGTGTGGTTTTAATGTCCACCATTCCCATTTCTTTTTAATTAAGAACGAATGACAGTTGTTAGCTGCTCTGTGGAGATATGTCTGACCTTGCTTTCTGAGGGCTTAATGTTAACAAATGTCCCATTCTCCTCTTTCAACACACTCAGTCTGTAAACCGCTGCTCTGGCAGATAGCTATCAGGGGAATTAACTGTAACCGGGTTTCAAAGACTTCACAAAGACATCATATCCTCAATGTTTTAACTGAGATAGGCTGCTATACAGCAATGAATACACTGCAGAATTGCATGTATGCATTCTAGACCCCATAATGTCAGTTGATGAGCACAGTTTTATGTCCTTTGTTGACGTACTTCCTATTGAAACTGGAAGTTAAGGTGGGACATATCATTGGCTGTTATTACTACAGTATTAATGCGTTATTATACTACCATTTCTTACTATTGTACAGCACTTTGGTTCAATATCTGTTGTTTTTATATGTGCTTTAAAAATAAACTTGACTTGACTTGATATCAGATTCATACCTGTATTTTCAAATAGTCCGTAGGATTTAATTATATCACAGCCATAAACTACGATTTGCTGGTCGGTTGCAGGTGGCATTGGGGGAGGGACATTCTCATTTTAGAGAGCATTTGATTGGACAAAAATCTGTTTAGTGCAGAATGAGTCATCAATAATTTTGGTCCATTTTCCTGGAAGAAGAGGGAGAGACTAAATTATTTAAATCTGGACAAAATTCATTTTGAGCAGATTTAAATAATTTAGTCTCAACTTTAAGGAGTACACTAGCACAGAGATGGCCTCAAGGCTAATAGACATGGACTAAAATCCACAAAACTTTTGATTTTATTTAAGGTCACATGTGACTCATTGACAGAAATGTCTTAAATTCAAAAACTTAATATAGGTATTAATACTATTATTTAGTATAGTATAGGTATTATACTATACTAAATATAGTATATTAACTGTAATATACAGTATGTGTCACTTATTCTTAATAATAAAAAAATCAAGATATTGACATTATTGTTTTTATTTACATAAATACAGGTACATTTCTAGTTTTAACATTATTTGTACTTCAGACCTTTGTTTTGCTGGACAAGAAAAACTAGCTTCATTCCATGTGGCCCGCATTTAGTTTTCGACCATTGAAAATGGGAAAAATTTTTTTTGGAAGGCCCAACATTGAGAGCCCCATATCTCTGAGAATTAACCAAAAAGGGCCTTAAAAATTAAGATACAAAAAGGAAAGTTTGTTCTGATCCAGCATCTAAAAGTTTATTTAGATATCTTAAATGCTTCTGGACTCAAGATGGTGCCGAGTATGGCTGCTGCGTTGCAAGCTCCGACACAACATTGTAGTGTTTTGTTTGTTTTGTTTACAATTCTTATGTTTTTTGTATTGGATGTTGTCTGCCTTATTGTCTACGGCAGACAAACACTTTTGGACATCGGTTCAGCAATTACACACCGTAAACCGGACTTCAAATTCCTCAATTCCGACCTGCTGTTTACAAACACACCAGTGGAGCCCTCTGTCTGGGCTGCCCGGCCGCAGAAACGCAGGAGGAAAAGGGGAAATAGAGCCGGCGTTCTCATCAGAGTAAGACGTTGCGCAAATCGACCCCCGCTACCCAGTATTCTACTGGCAAATGTTCAGTCTCTGGATAACAAGCTCTGCGAGCTGAAAGCGCGGATCTCTTTCCAACGAGAGACGAGGGACTGCTGCATTATCTGCCTAACAGAAACTTGGATGTCTGCTGAGATTCCAGATTCAGCCATTGAACCCGTGGGCTTCTCCGTTCACCGAGCGGACAGAGCGAAAGACCTCTCAGGTAAAAGCAGAGGTGGTGGTGTATGTTTTATGATCAACAAATCCTGGTGTGATCAGAGGAACGTACATTCTATCAAGTCTTTCTGCTCTCCTGATCTGGAATTTCTCATGCTTCTGTGTCGACCATTCTGGCTACTGAGGGAATTCACAGTGGTCATTATCACTGCTGTGTACATCCCTTCACAAGCCGACACAGACCGGGCACTCAAGGAACTGTACGGGATAATAAGCAAGCAGGAAACCACGCACCCTGAGGCCGCGTTCATTGTGACCGGGGACTTTAATAAAGCAAGTTTCAAATCAGTCGGACCAAAATACCACCAACATATTAATTTTAACACACGAGGGGACCGGGTTTTGGACCATTGCTACTCTCCCTTCTGGGATGGCAACAAATCCCTCCCCCACCCACCATCTGGCAAATCGGACCAGTCTTCCATTCTGCTTCTGCCCGCTTACAGGCAGAAACTGAAACAGGAAGCACCCACCCTCAGAACGATCCAGTGCTGGTCGGACCAATCAGAATCTACGCTACAAGACTGTTGTCTCTGATGACGACATCGAGCTTTACACTGATAGCATAACGTATTTTATCAGAAAGTGTGTAGAGGACGTCGTTCTGACCAGAACAATACGGATCTATCCGAACCAGAAACCTTGGATTAGTAGTGATGTTCGCACGGCACTTGATGCGCGGACCTCCGCTTTTAATTCCGGGAACGCGGAGGAGCATAGTTATGCCCTCCGAAAAAATATCAGATCAGCAAAACGTCAGTACAGGAACAAAATTGAAGGACAGTTTAACACCACCAACTCTAGAAGCACGCGGCAGGGAATTAACATCATCACGGACTTTAAAGGGAATAAAAACTCTGCCGTGAACACTGCTGCCTCTCTCCCGGATGAGCTAAATACTTTTTATGCTCGTTTTGAGGGAAATAACACCGCCCTCGTTGAGAGAGCTCTTGCAGCCGAAGCTACAGAGGTTAGTTCACTCTCCATCTCTGTAGCGGATGTAACCCGATCCTTCCGACAGGGTGAATATCCGCAAAGCCGCGGGTCCAGACGGCATTATGGGCCGCATCATCAGAGCATGCGTGAACCAACTGGCTGATGTTTTAAGGACATTTTCAACCTTTCCCTCTCTTTGTCTGTAGTCCCCACATGTTTTAAAACGTCAACCATTGTGACTGTTCTAAAGCAATCCAAAATAACTTGCTTAAATGACTGGCGTCCTGTTGCTCTGACCCCCATCATCAGCAAATGCTTTGAGAGATTTATCAGAGATTACATCTGCTCTGTGCTGCCTCCCTCACTAGACCCATTGCAGTTTGCTTACCGCAACATCTGCTCCACTGATGATGCCATTGCATCTACAATACACACTGCTCTCTCCAACCTGGAAAAAAAGAACACTTATGTGAGAATGCTGTTTGTAGACTACAGCTCAGCATTCAACACCATAGTGCCCTCCAAGCTTGATGAGAAACTCCGGGCTCTGGGCATAAACAGCTCACTGTGCAGCTGGATCCTGGACTTCCTGTCAAGCAGACGCCAGGTGGTTAGAATCGGCAGCAACATCTTCTCATCACTGACCCTCAACACTGGAGCCCCGCAGGGCTGTGTTCTCAGCCCACTCCTGTATTCCCTGTACACACATGACTGTGTGGCAACACACAGCTTCAATGCCATCATTAAGTTGCTGATGATACGATGGTGGTAGGTCTGATCACTGACAATGATGAAACAGCCTACAGAGAGGAGGTGCACACTCTGACACACTGGTGTCAGGAGCACAACCTCTCCCTCAACATCAGTAAGACAAAGGAGCTTGTGGTGGACTTCAGGAGAAGAGATAGAGAACACAGTCCCATCACCATCAATGGAGCACCAGTGGAGAGAGTCAGCAGCTTCAAGTTCCTGGGTGTCCACATCACTGAGGAACTAACGTGGTCCATCCACACTGAAGCCGTTGTGAAGAAGGCTCATCAGCGCCTCTTCTTCCTGAGATGGATGAGGAAGTTTGGAATGAACCGCCACATCCTCACACGGTTCTACACCTGCACTGTAGAGAGCATCCTGACTGGCTGCATCTCTGTCTAGTATGGCAATAGCACCGCCCACAACTGCAAATTTGCAAAGGGTGGTGCGAACTGCCAGACACATCAACGGAGGTGAGCTTCCCTCCCTCCAGGACATATATACCAGGCGGTGTGTGAAAAAAGCTCGGAGGATCATCAGAGACTCCAGCCACCCGAGCCATGGGCTGTTCTCACTGCTACCATCAGGTAGGCGGTATCGCAGCATCAGGACCCGCACCAGCCGACTTCATGACAGCTTCTTCCCCCAAACAGTCAGACTTTTGAACTCTTGATCTCCCATGATCAAAATACATCAGCACTGCACTTTATTACCCTTACTCTTATATCTCACACCGGACTGTCATAAATTATATTATTATTATATTATATTCTCTCTTAACAACTTACTATCAACCGACAGCCTAATGTCAATACAGTACAATACAACCTGCTGTATATTTTATATATGCTATACATATACTATATATGCTTTTTTATAGTATAATGTGTATTCTATATCGTGTGTATTGTATAATGTACATTGTATGTTATTATTTGTATATTGTGTTGTGTGTAATTATGTGTATATTAGATTTTAAATTGTGTTGTGTAAATCTGATGTTTATTGTAGATTGGTATATGTCTCATCACTGTCCTGACTACTATGTTGATCAGAACTGCACCCAAGAATTTCACACACTATTGCACTTGTGTATATGGTTGTGTGACAATAAAAGTGATTTGATTTGGATTTGATTTGGATTTGATTTGGAGTTATAGACACTCCAAATTTTGAAAAACAACACAAAAAAGTTTTTTATTTTTTTCAGTTTTGGATTCACACCATTGGCATATAATGCAACAAAAGGTGCTAAAGTCAACAGATTTTAGTAATAGATCTACCAATCTCTGTGTAAAAGTAAATGAATGATGCTAACACCTTTTTAAGTTAGTTTTTTTGACCTGTAGTTTTGCTCCAAAGCATAGGTGAAAACTGTCATTTTAACCCCCTCAACAAAATAATGGATCACTCAGTAAATACTGATCAATGGAATTTAATATTTGGGCTTTCACCATCATTTATGTTTATCTTTCTTAAGTATTAACAAAAGCAAGGGAAGTTTCTGAAATTTGTGTTGATTTGTCATGGAATAACCCCAAAGTGAATGTTGTCAACATTGAGTACACTAGCATACAGATGCCCTCAAAGCTAACACACATGGATTAAAGACACAAAACTGTGTGTCCTTCAACCGCAGAATTCAGACTGTCTGCTTGTGTTTTCCATGTGTAAGTTTATAATGCAATGCTACACCATTCATTAGCTGGAGCTGACCACAGACATGTGGTTATGTGGACACAGCTCCAAATGACTGCTTGTAAAACTTGATCACTTTCAAGGAAGTAGGAACTCAAAGTAAAGGTTTACAAAAACACACTGTCATCTTCTACTTGGTTTCTGGTGTGGTTGCTTGATTTTTATACAGCAGTATAGATTAAAAAAATCTAAGACTACCTACACTGGCCAACACACACTGTTAGCAATTTCTGTAAATCAGGCAGTATTTTACTGTATTATGAGGTTTATTAGAGTGATAGAGTGATTACACAGTATGCTACTGTATTTAACAGTTGCATTATGGGTAAATATACTCTGAATGGTATTACAATACAGCATTTTTGATTTACTGTATATCCAAATACTGTAAAATTGAGCGCAAAATAAAACTGACCAATGACAAGAGACTATTTTTCGCACTAAAAAGGTGGAGAGAAAATAAAAGAACAAGAACGTAATAGGCGAGAGCTGGAAGATCCGCGGCCATCTGGCGAAGAAGGGGAGGAGCGGTTCCATCCACCAGGGGCCGGAGGACTCGCTGCCATCCACCGGGGGGAGGAGCGAGTTGGCATCTGCCAGAGGGCGGAGGAGCGGTTGAGGACCAGGCGACAGTGCGCCCGGGAGCCGGCGAGCAAGTTTTTCTCTCTCTCCTTTCTCTCTCTCTGTCACTTCGCCTCGCTCTTTCCATCTCACCTCCCCCCCCCCTCGCCTCTCCCAGGGCTCCAGAAAGACGAGGAAGACCTGCCGGCAGGCACGGCTGGAAGGGCAATGCCCCCCCTTCAGGAAGGGAGGGAGTGTGTCATGCCAGGGGTTGGAGGAGTGTGACGAGGAGGAGGGCGGGGCCGGGCTGTAAAGACACATGGCCCTGAATCGGGCTAATCAGCCGGGAGGGGGATAAAGATGAGCCGGAGGCGCCAGTTCGGGAGACAGAGAGAGAGAGACGCACTTGGCCACGCTGCATGTTTGTTTATGTTTAAGTTAATTTATATCATTAAACTTTATGTTGACTGTTCAACCGGTTCCCACCTCCTCCTTGCCCATCCTATATCTGTTACAGTAACCGATTATATAATGTTTAAGGAGTTTTCACAATGCGTTAGGCTTCCCATTTGCCTCAGGCTTCACTGTGTGGCCACCAGAGAGTGGATCGATTTTTCGACGTAAAGTTCGTCTCTCTAAACTTCAGCATTCGGAAACTGTCAACCAGTATTGAGTGTTTTGTCAACCAGTATTTGTGTGAAATTAACAGCAAGGACTCCATGCTGGTTCTTGTGAACCACTTTCGGAACGGCTCAAAAAGGTGAGTGTTGTTGAGGCAATTTGCACCTATTTTTTATTTTCAATGGGTTTGTAGTTTTACGTGTTTTTCCCCTCATGTAAACTTCACCGTAAGATTAGTTACTAGATAGTTAGCTAGTGGAGATTTGATTTTGAATCACCATGTAATCGTAATATTTGATAGCCTATGTGTATTATGTGTTTGCTGGGCTTAACGCTAAACATTGTACGTCTGCGAGCAATGTTGTCTCTTTCTGGAGACCATTTATGCTTTTAATAGGTTTGCAAAGGGGCACAACTTGGCAAACCTCAGGTTTTCGTGTACTAGACTATGTCTGAATCACCATGTACATTCACAACGGCTGCGTAAAAAAATCTCAAAATGCTGCCTGCCTTCTGATCACTGTTGCCAACTACTTTCAATGGAATGTAGCTAAAGCCTGCTTGAAAATCGCTAGATGATGTCATGCGCTAATTACCATATTCATGACATCATTGCGTCATATTTGCATTCTGCCTAGTGTCGGCAGGTGTCAGTCCTTTACATCTTACATCTTTACATTTATTATTAGGGTGTTTGAATAAAGTACAATGTACAGACTTGTCTAAATAAATTATCTGAATTCAGAAAGTTCAGATACGGGAATTAACTAAACTCCTGTGATAGTGAATGTTAAGACAGTGATAAGTGCATGAGAAGAATAAAAATCAAATTATAAACAACTGAGATTAGTGATTGGTCCTTGGCAACACTGTTTCCACATGCACAGCTCATTCACGTCTAGCTGTCGTGCGGTCAACTGAATGTGCTACTCCTCTCTGCCACTCACTGAACAGACTAGACGCAGAGAGATGTGTTTCTGCGGTGGGAAAGCAAGACCTCACGCTCGCGGGGCAGTACTGGCGACTCTCATCTACGAAAAGTAGCTAAGGTTTGTCCAAAACGTCGCTAGATTTGTTGCTAGGTGCTTTTTTTATAAAAAGTCACTAAAGGGGTCTGAAAAGCCGCTAAATCTAGTGACAAATCCGCTAAATTAGCAACACTGCTTCTGATGCTGTATGTGAAGGTAGGATGAAAATAAGGTACTTTTCAAACTGTTCTGAGACCATTTTCCTTGAGAGTCCCCTTCATTTAAAACACACTGTCGGTTAAGCCAGTAACTGATTAGGCAGTGAGTCAGCTGCCCAAAGCTTTCGAAAGCAGCCATTATCGTTTTTTCAGAGTGTGCGGTAATGGAAATCGTTTTCAAAATGCAAAAGCATTATTGTGGACGTGGTCAAATTTTATGGGCTTTCTGTGTTTTGGTACATATGTGACATAATTAAAATCTGAATGTGCACTGGCATTCAGACAGTACACGAAAACCTTTTTCGCACCTGCATTCCAATCTACATCTTGATGTAATCCTTCCTCATGATCACGCTGCGTGTTTTCATCAGCTGAATGGGAGGCTAAACACTATTAAAGTGTGACGAGACTCACACTGCACGTGCAAGCCATTTGCGCATCACTATTAGCCATTTTCGGTGAATCGCACCTGCAAAATCCTAAAACTTTATTTCCAGGTTTAATTTATATTTTGAATAGACTTTTGAACCCCACGATGTGGGTTTATGTTTTCTCTTTTAATCGTTTAATGTAATTTTGAGTGTGACTATGGTTTAAGGAGGGTGCACCCGTATGCTGGGTTGGAAATCTCAAGGATTAATAGTGGTGTTTTCCTTATTACATCACGTATTGTTCTGAAAGCAAAAAGAAACAAATTAAACACTGAATGTAGGCTGTCATCCGCGCAGCCTGACCGAAGTAAAGCGGGCGCGTTTACTTGTGCGATTAACCGAAAGTGAAGCGCTGCTGGCTCGTGATGCACGAATGGCTTGCACGCGCTGCACGAGTCCGTTGGGTATACTGCAGTCTCGTCACATTTTGACTTTTTGTTTATCCTCCCATTCAGCTCATGAAAACACTCTGCGTGATCATGAAGAAGGATTACATCAAGATGTAGACTGGAATGCAGGTGCGGAATTTATATAAATAAAATAGTCTACTCCTCTCTCACCGTTGCTGGCGTGCCAGTGATTACCCATCTGCGTGCCAATGCTGGCACTAGTGCCATAGGTTGCCGACCCCTGCTTTAAAACATGAATTAGTGGTACTACCAACTAGCGTGATCTGTACTTCCTTGGTGCATCTGATTTTTTTCACTAAAAATAACAAATTTGGGATCATATGGATTCAGAACACTTGCAATATATAGTGTTTAAGTAATTTAGACTAATTTAACAGTGCTTTTTGGTTTGTCCTTTCCTGAACTTCACCGATCCTGGTCACTATGCGTGCACTGTATGGAAAAGAGAGAAAGGGGTTGGCAATGGTGATGGAATGACGTTAGGTGAGTAAATGATGGCAGAATGTTCATTTTTGGGTGAACTAATAATTATGAGAAAAGCTCCCACATTTACATGTAACTAAGGAAAACACTTTCGAATGCAAGATTAAAACTATATCTATTTTTTTTTTTTTTTTTTCAGGGGATTCAGTTCTGCCCAGTAAATAAATGGATGCTGTCTATTGAAAGCAAAGTCAAAGGTAAGCACATCTTGTAATATGCCATTATATTTAAATCAGTTAAAAAGCTTTTTGTATTAGTAGAGGTGATATACAAATTCGGTCATAATTAACTCGTCCTTATGTCATTCAAAACCCATATGAATTTCTTGTGCTGCAGAGAGAAGGAGATATCTTAATAAATATATCTAGCTGTCTTATCAATACAATGGCAGTGGACAGTGCCTTCATGCAACTTGTGCGTCACATTCCAGGTCTGAAGTGAAATGTTCACTTTGTGTGATTAACAGAATAAAATAATATAAATATATATATATATTAGTTTATTAGTTTGGAGCGACATTAGGGAGAAATGTTGAAAAGCAAATGGTCATGTATCGTAGAATATTTATTTATCATTTATTTCTAAGGTTCATTGTGAGGATCAATCCAGACTCCAGGTGCTCCAGAAGTGGCAAGACGTTGCAAACGAAGAAACTCGAGCCTGAATCCTCGTGTTGCTTCCTCCAACCATCAGGGAGTTTGTTAATTCGAGTTTGCAAAATTATGAATCTACCACAAGAGAGTATGTTGAGCTCAGGAGAGTTTATGTAAGAAAGTGTTTTAAGTGAATGACTGTATTTATTCAGGAATGTTAAAAATGAAACAATTTTGCACAAAGTTGAAATTTTATTGCAGGAATGGAAATGCTTGTGTACCTGTGAATGAGGTTCATTATTAGTATGGACATGCAGACGTGTTACAGTAATTTAAAGCTCTAATTGAAACTTAAAGGAGTGGAAATGTAGTTAATTATGATACATTGAAATAACTGATGATCTGACATCATTTTGAAGATCCATTGCACAATAAACGTTATTGAAGTCACATTATGTTGTCATTTTTCTTTATTCACTGGCATTGTTAAAGTACTGCAGTTCGATAATGTGTATATACTGTATTGTATTTCAGTAAATAAACTGGAGAAAGTGACCAGCTAATTACTGTAAATTTTACAGGATCTATTCATTGTATTACAGTACAATCCTTGTGCTAGAAAACAGTAAAATACTGTAAATTTTACTCTGTAACAGTATATTGCTGTAACTACAATTTACGGTAAGATGGATGGTACTGTAAATGGTTTTACAGTAAAATTACTGTAATCCAATTAAAGTAAGTTATTGGCGAATTGCTGCCAGTAAGTTACTCTAATTTCTACAGGACACTTTTTACAGTGCATTCTCGTGAAGAAACATGCCTGCACCACCAAAATGTTGCTCTTGGGCCGTATTTTAAGTATCACTCTGATGTTGTATTCAACTCATTTCGGAAGGTTACATTACCTAAGCATACATTTTAAAACTAATGTCATTGTGTCCAATTCTGCCATCATTTACTCAATGCTTTATCATTAAAAAACTAAACACATGCATCAGCAAAGTATCTCCAATAAGCATGCATCATATACACTACCGGTCAATAGTTTTGAAACACTCATTCTTTTTCAAAACTTTTGACCGGTAATGTATATATATATATATATATATATTTTTTTTTTTGCCACTAATAATTTTCCAGAAGGTTTACTTAAATTTGGTCCTGTGAAACACATATTCATAGTGACAAAAAAGAGAGCCTCTAAAAGTGTGGCCTTTCCAAGGTTTATTAATATTATTTATGGATGTTTTACGCATGGAGTCACTTAAACTATTACATGTAATTGCTTCCACTTTTCTTAAATGGCATATGGGTGGTTGCACACATGGTAATTGATTCTTAACAGGAAAAGACCTCTGGATTGTTGCAGAAAATCGGCTGCAGAGACTTCTGAGTTGTGTTACTGAACAGTGAGTTGATGACCACAGTGGTTTCTGTCATGACAGATAATTGCTTTGAAATTCTTGCTGACAGCTGACTATTGACTATTCCATGTGAAATTCAGTTCAGTGTTGGAAATGTGGTTCCTAATGAGCTGATCAAAAGCAATCTACATTTGTTATCTTATTAAATAAACGACCTCATTCATTAATAAATACATAACTAACACAAATAAATAAATTCTAGTGTTACTGTATTTCCATTTCTATTATGGTATCTAAATATGGCTTGCCAATAGATGCATTTTGCTGTAATCTAGACAAAGGTAGGCTACTGTGAACAATTAAAAAAATGTACATTTACATGTGGCAGATGCTTCGATCCAAAGTGACTTACAAAATAAGGACAGATATAAATAAAGCGATTCATCTTAAAGAGACAGTAACATGAACACATGCTGCAATACAAAGTTTCAGTTGTAATAGAAAATGATGTGCCAAGACAAAGAATAGAGTGCAAACAATATATATTTTTTAAGAATGTAGGATTAAGTGCTCACTCTATAGCTCTGTTTTGTAAAAAAAAAAAAAAAATTAAACTAGTTTCATACCAATGTTTTTCGACCATTGAAAATGGGTCAAATTTAACAATTTACACATAGAGCCACATTGAGAGCCATGTAACCATATAGGGCCTTAAAAATGAAGGTAGAAAAAGAAAAGTTAGTTCTGAATCAGAATCTAAAAGGATATTAAAATATCTTCAACACCTCTGGAGTTACAGGCACTCAAACTTTGGAAAAACAACACAAAAAATTAGTTTTTTCCCATTTTTGGAGTCACGCCATTGGCATATAATGCAACCAGAGGTGCTGAAGTCAACTGATTTTAGTAATAGATCTTCCAATCACTGTGTAAAAATAAAATAATCACACTGACACCTTTCTAAGGTTATTTTTTTGACCGGTAGTTTTGCTCCAAAATCATAGGCGAAAATGGTCATTTTGACCCCCCTTATACAGATAAAAGGATTACTCTTTAAATCTTGATACATGACATATAATGTGTTGGCTTATATCATAATTTATGTTTTCCTTTCACCAGTAAAACTGGTTGAGTTGACACAAAACAGACATATTTATTTCACATCCCTGTATTCTGCATTTTAAAGTGATTTGGAGTTGTTATTATGATTTGAACGTGGGTTGTCTCTTGTATTCACTTCTAGATCTTAGATGCTGAATTCGGAAGGCAAATTAGAGTTTTAACGCCTTTTAAAAAAACATATTTCAAAATTAGTTCAGTGGGAACAGGTTAATTCTCTCTATATTTATGTCACAGTTCCATCTGTGAGAAATTTTCCCAAGCTCAATGAAAGTATTTCCTCTGCACACGTGTGCCACTAAAGCACAAGCTTTGCCATTGTAGAGCTTCTAGGTCTGACTCTATCTACAAGGTCATCTGAAGAGAATGCTCAGGTTTCCATTCTTCCACATCTCCAGTCTGCTTGAACAAATGACTTCCTTATTCATGCTCTTAATCATTCTACCAAACACCACCACATACTGCTGGAATGCTTCAGTACATAGTGTGCACAGATATCCTGCATATGTAATCCTAATGACTTCAACCATGCAGCATCAAGCATTATGTTTGTGGCTTCTTTTTGACATTTTAATAAGGGTGACACTTAAAATACCAACCTTAAAAGTTTTTTAAACACTGTCATCTGACCTAGAAAGGTTTTAGTGCTGGATTTATAGAGTATTAAACTGAAATAAAGTAAGAGTACTCACAACTGTCTTCTTTAGGCTGCAATAGACATTTCCCACATGTTGTGTGTCATATTTTTACTGTAAGTTTCATGTAAAATTGTTCAGTTGCACAGTGGCATGTTTACCCTGTAAGATGTTTCGGTAACACTTTACGAGAGGGGTTTGATGAGGCAAACATCGTTGTTATTGCTAATTCATAGAGTAAGAGATTTGAACAAACTGCTAATTATTCAACTAAATTATCCCAACCATTTGTGCTAGTGATGGGTCGTTCATGAATGATTCGTTCATTTTGAACAAACCTTTTATGTGACTCAGAAGAACGAGTAGTCTCAGAGAGTGATTCGTTCGTTTCACCTCCGTTCATTTGTTACGTGAAAACCGCATAGGCGCTGTACAGGAAACAGAAATGATTAATTCACCTCTCGAGTCTTCTGGTCCAAGTCATTCGTTCTTTTGTCATGTGACAGCTGTATATGCTATGCATTGCTCACACAGGAAACAGAAATTGTTAGTTCACTTCTCAAGTCTTCTGGTTCGAGTCGTTCATTCTTTTGTCATGCGTATACGCTATGGACATACGGCTGTCACTTGGCAAAAGAACAAATGACACGGACAAGAAGATTCCAGAGGTGAACTAATCATTTCTGTTTCTCATCAATTTTTCCTTATTGGGACTATAATCAAAGTTTGCGTAATTAGACGTGTTGGGGGGGATTTGGCTATTGAAAATGTAACATTTTAATGTAATTCTACTCAAATGAACGAAATGAATGAAATGACTTGAATAAAGATTCGTTCATTTTGCTGAACGAGACTCAAAGATTCAAGTCAGTAAAATGATCCGATCTTCCCATCACTAATTTGTGCAACGGATATGAATATTCCCTCAAATTGTATGGCTTGTTTAGGAAAGGAGAGGTGTATTATTAAAAGGACTTATGGACGATATACAACTAATGTTTTCTTCAGAAAATGTAACTTAAAATCTAAAGTTATATTCATGTAAATAAACACACTGCTGATGTGTACAATCTTCGTTAAGGATTTTGGGCTAGTTTATATTTTAATAGAGAGCAACAGTCTGGTTACGGAAGTAAAAATCGCATTCATTTTATCCATACGGGAATTAAATCCATAAGGGTAATTTATTTAAAGACAGACCTACCATGAGCTCCGAGGTTGTTTATAGATGATATATGCTTTTGTTGAAGCCCTCAGCTCATGTTATTTCACATTCATTGTTTTAAAAATCATGTTTGATAGCAGAATTCCTGGTGAAGAACTACACCACCAATTATCCTGATGAGAAATGATCCACCAATCAGAGAATCGCAACAAAGTGCGCCAAAAGAGCTCTGCATTGAATACACACTCCCATGATGCACTGTGAATGATGCAATCGAGTCGCTCTACCTACACTCTCAAACTACTTAGATATTTGTATATATCTGAATATTTTGCAATTTAAATATATTGTTAATAGACTTATAATCAACAATTTTAAATTGAAAGTTTTATAAATTTTTCTTTAAGTACTTTAAGTACACAGTTTTGTACCTTTGACTTATTGTCTGATACTTTTTGATTCAAATAACATTTTATAATGTTGTGATTCACCTCGGAGCTGGTTGGATTGGTTCATGGCTTACAACTCTTTTATGAAGACTTTCAAGAAATCCCAATTGGGGAAACAAAATGATGGAAAACGTACTTCCTGAACCAGAAAAAAATATGTCAATCATTGATTTAATTTGCTTTTATTTTATTAGCTGCAAATTATATTAATGTTCTCCGTAGATTTCAGTGAAATTGAGCATGCGTAAACACTTAGAACACAAACATTCCTTATGCGTATGTCCTATTCTCTCTATCTCTCTATCTCCTCCACTGTTTCCTCTTTCAGTCCCCCCTCTGTGTGACTGAATGATATAGCACTTGCACTGCACAAGCCTCTTGCTGCTTTATTACCCTGCAGGTAGCTCCTGTTCCGCCTCTGATTTTGTTTGCAATCTGTGTCTGAGTGTCAGATTGCTCTTTGACAGGATGCATTGAGCGTGGAGAGGGTGGCTGCTTCCGTGGATGTGTGGCCCACCTCCAAAGTCCCTCATATCTGGACAGAGGAGGGTCAGCCTGGGGTGAGTGCTTTCCAAAGCCTGTGTCAAAGCTGGATTCTAGATCTGTGTGTCTACCCAGAATGACCTCCAGTCTGACCTCCTTTAGTCTCTCCACCTGATCCGGAGATGTTAGTGGAGCAACCAGAAAACAGCTTGTCAGCGTTCCTTCCTCCACCTCCACCTGTATAGCAGAACTGATCATTTTTGCATCTGCTCAGCCTTGCTCTTTTGGAACCAAAAGGAAAAGAGTGTAGAGAGAGAAACTACGCAAATAATTATAATCTTAAAGATCACTGTTTATTTTCTCATTTCGGCTCCCACGCACTGTTTGTGTAAGAGTGAAATACACTCTAAAATGCATTGAAAATGCTTCTCGGTGAAAATTAGAATCGGTAAATCTGTATCAATACCCAGCACTGGTGCCCTCAAAAGTAAATGCACTCTTAAGAGAAAAGCTCTAGCAGGATTTGTTAGCAAGTTTGGGTTTTCTGTATCTCATGCTATGATATTCAAACATATTTTAAGTGTCCAAATACTTTTTGGGTCCACTGTATGTGCCTCTTATTAAAATTCAAAACATGATTGACTCTATTTGCATAATTGCAATTTCAGATAACGATGTAGGGTTACCAGAACAGTGCAACGCTCTTCAAAAAATTGTAATTTTCCAAGTAAGTGATTTAAAATATGTTCACAACTCTTAAAGTTAGCTCAGGGTTTTTTTTTTTTTTAAACAAATGGAAAGATGTCTTAATTAAACAAACCATCAGCTCATTACGAACACTTCATTACCTAAATGCAGAGTATGTTGGGGAGATAAATTAAGATAACAGAGACGAAAGGCTAATTAAGATAACAGTAATGAATGTAAAATTGAATTTTGATAAGAACAATTGAATCATCAAATACCCTTGTTAGAGTGCTACTGTCATCAAGAACAAGTGTGGATCGTTTTTCTTTTTTTTCGTTCAGGTCTTCCGCAGACAACTTAATTTGTTTCTCGCCTTCTCTTTCTCTCTATCTCTCTCTGTCAACTTCTTTTCAACAGCTATATTTTTACCTTTTCTGAAGAAACTATGAGTGGTGTTTTCCCATGCCCATGCCTAATGCACCACCACATTTCTCTGGTGTTGAGGGTGGTTTTCAGGGCAGTGCTATGTGTTTTGTGTGGTTTCTAGGGTGTTGATGAGTGGTTGCTTACAGGCCCAAGTCAAAAGAACTCACCCCCAAATCTCTATGATATTCTGGTCTCTAGATATGGCTCTATGTGGAAATGAGGCCCCTTTTTAAAATAGTTTTTTTAATAATAATAATAATAATAATAATAATAATAATATATATATATATATATATATATATATATATATATATATATATATATATATATATATATATGTGTGTGTGTGTGTGTGTGTGTGTGTGTCTGTGTAAATGATGATGAAAGACAAAATATTCAATGCTATGGATCAGTATTTACTATGATGATAAAATTAATTTTTTCGATTTGGAGCAAAACTGCAGGTCAAACAAATCACCTTAGAAAGGTGTCAACGTGATTATTTTATTTGTACACAGAGATTGGTAGGTCTATTACTAAAACCAGTTGACTTCGGCACCCCTTGTTACATTATATGTCAATGGTGTGAGTCCAAAAATAGGAAAAAACACTTTTTTATGTTGTTTTTCCAAAGTTGGTGTGCCCATAACTCCAGAAGTATTAAATATATCTTAATATCCTTTTAGATTCTGGTTCAAACAAACTTTTCTTTGTATATATTTATTTTCAAGGTTCTCTATAGTTGAATCCCAGACCCTTTGGGGACCCCTAATGATGCATGCCAGATCATTGTGTCACCTGTTCTGAATAATAGTGTATTTTTAGACTCTGAGAAAATTGAGAGTTTTACATTATTATATTTATGTCAATAAATATAGCTACATTTTTAGTTTTAACATTATTTTTACTTCAGAATGTTTTGTTCTAGGACAAGAAAAACTAGCTTCATTTCACGTGACCCACATTTGACAATTGTAACATTTAACAATTTATGCATGGAGCCTCGTTGAGAGTCACATCTCTAGGATTTAACCATATAAGGCCTTAAAAATTAAGATGGAAAAAGGAAAGTTTATTCTGAACCAGAATCTAAAAGGATATTAAAATATATTTAATGCTTCTGGAGTTATAGACATTCCAGCTTTGGAAAAACAACACAAAAAAGTGTTTTTCCCCATTGTTGGACTCACACCATTGGCATATAATACAGCAAGAGCTGCTGAAGTCAACTGATTTTAGTAATAGATCTACCAATCTCTGTGTAAACATAAAATCATGATGCTGACACCTTTCTAAAAATACTTTTTTGAGCTGTAGTTTTGCTCCAAAATGGATTATGGATTACTCTGAAAATATTGATCCATGGCATTTCATATTTGGGCTTTCATCATCATTTACTGTATGTTCATCTTTCTTCAGAAAAAGTATTAACAAAGTCTAAAAATTATCAGTTCTTGGCATGTGATGTGTCCTCTCTTGTGCCTTCTGAAACATGGACCAGGTCTCATTGCGTGAGTCCTTATACCTCCTCGTGTAACCAACTTCAGTTTGAGACCTTGAGACATTAGACAGGCACCGTGACCCACTTAATGTCAGTTAAAGACACAGTTCTTGGCAAAGTTCATGAGATGGGAGCAACATGAAACACACAGTCTGAGGACGCAGATACACAATCGTTCTGATGCATTATGCAACAGTAGGGCAGACTTCATCAGGCTACCATTGACCAGATCATGGAGAGATTTCTAAAGCTTCCGAGCTTGTTTGTTTAATTGCCACCAAAGATAAAAATTTGGCAACGAGGTCAAATGTGGTACTTTGAAAGATTAAAGCATGCAACCTCAATGTCATGCAAATGAATCTGCAGCAAACAAAAGGGGGAAATGGCTATTTTTGGAAACTGACTCTGTCGTTATGCAACCTAATGAACAGTTTTTCTTGGTCTAACACTTTTCTCATTTGGTGTTCTTTGTGCTTATTTATTTATTGCCAAAAGACCCTCAGTCGAGATAGATACAGGAACGATTACACGAACAATTTGCCCCTGTATCGTTCCTCCCCTCATTATTGAATCGGGTGCATTCAGAGTTTGGATGGGTCAAGGATGCTTTTGTTTTTAAGGGTGCAGAGCTTTCAATGGTGACCCCCACTCAGAGAGAGAGAGAGAGAGAGAGAGAGAGAGAGCTCCTGTAGTGCACAAACACTCACTTACTGTGGCGTAGTGCAGTGTTTCTCAACTGGTTTTGCATTGAACATGTGGCGAGCCAGCACTAAAATTGTTAATTGTACATTCTTCAGTAAACAAAAATGTCATTCAAATCAAACATTGACCGTGAACAATGAACATGAACTGCAAAGGCTCAGCACTATGTTTAGTAATAATTGCAAAATTATTAACATGACATAGAATGAATAGAAAAATGTACAACTTTGCAAATGCAAACAATAGTAGAAGCATAATAACACATGGAAGAAACAATGGCCTAAATATTCTGTTAGTATTAGCCATATTAATAGGACTGGGTATCAATAAAGATATCCCAAGTCTGATTCACAGGCTCTCCATTCATTTCGATTTAACTGGATTTGATTCTATTACTTTGGGTATACTTCAGTTATGATGTCCATTTTTCTTACATAGCAATTTAATTGTTGGTATGCCTATTGATTTTGCTGTTCTTGTTAAATGTTATGCACAGTTATATGGTTACTTGCATTGTATTATTTGCATTTAGCACTGGATTTTCCCTTCTATCCTGTTCCTATCAGACCTGCAACCCATTTTAGTCACGACCCACCAGTTGACACGCACTAACAAAAGGGACAACTGCTCTTGTAACCAGTAATCGTATGGTCTCCCAGTAGACTTCCTGTATAGAGGGTATGGGAAAGCAGGAGACATGCAGAATGCAATATGTGCATGTGTGTTTGTGAGTATGTTGGGGGAAGGGGTCGTTTGAAATTGCGGTAAACAGATTACCGAACCTAGGGGCCCATTCTTTGAATGTTAAATCAGCTTGGCTGTCACGCGATTAAAACACAACCATATGTGGAGTTGGTGGGCAGAGAAGATCCAAGCTTCCGCTCTCTCTCTTTCTCTTCTTTTTACTATCCTTATCTCTCTTTCTCTCTCTTCATGAATGGGGCTTTTCTCAGGCTGGCACAGGGACACTTGGCTTGCCAGCCCACTAATATGGCATGAGTTTCTGGTCGGGCATTAAAGGGTCAGCTCAATTGACTCCCTTTGGTTGCTGTTGCTCAGACAAGCTTTACAGAACGTCCTACAGGAATTAATTGGAAATTTCCGTAAACAACATGATTTTCAGTAAAATGTGATAATTAATTGGAAAAATGGATATTACTGATACATGGGCTGGAATGAAATGTGACATTGCAAAGCATCGTTTTATATGATAAGCATTTTTCTTTAAAGAAATTGTTGTGAGTGGCACAAAACAGAATTGTGAAAATATGAAAGGTTTCCATGTCAAATCAACCAAATTTCAAAAGCTTTTGAAGAAAGATGAACTGAATGATGATGAAAGACAAAATATTCAATGCCATGGATGAGTATTTACTGAGTGATCCATTATTTTGAAGAGAGGGGTCAAAATGGCAATTTTCGCCTATGATTTTGGAGCAAAATTACAGATCACAAAAATAACCATAGAAAGGTGTCAGCATCATTATTTCATTTTTACACGGAGCCTTCTCTTTCTGTCTCTCTCTCTGTTGATTTCAGACTAAAATCATAATATTATTCCTATATGTTTCTAGTAGTGGTGTGCATCAAAGCCATTTTCTGTGTTTGTATCTGTATCTGTTCATATGAAAAAATTATCTGTATCTGTCTCTGTATTCAGATAGAACCGGGTGTGGGCGGGGCTTAAAATGGAAGTGCGTCAAAACTAAAGGAAATACCCAATTTTAAATGTTACTCTTACATTTATAGTTTCTATTTATAACATATGCCTTGCATATGCCTTTTCATAATAAAAGCCTAATAATAATAATAATAATAATAATAATAATAATAATAATAATAATTACATTGTGATCAGTTGAATGCCACTTTAGTGAATAAAAGCACCAATTTCTTTCCATAAGAGCAAAATCTGCACATATTCCAAACTTTTGGCCACCAGTGTATATGATGTCGTATCTTACACTTGATAAGCTCCAGACGTGAACACAAACAAAGTCGAGCCCGCGGCAATCTGATCTGAAATCACAATGTGCACATTTTCATTCATAAGGTTTACACTTTAAAAATATTGGCTGCACAGATTCATAAATTATTTGTAATTTTGTATATGTTTATTTAAAATGTCGCTTTATCCCTGTGCCTCTTGGATAATCAGTCATAGGAATATTTTTGATATTATTCTGATGAATTCGTTCGTTTTGAAATCATTATTCGTGCCTTTCCGAATAACGTATTTGACTTCAGGCACATCCCTAGTTTCTAATATTCCAACTTCTTTGCAACAGCTATATTTGTACCTTTTCTGAAGAAAATGTGAGTGGTGTTTTCCCATGCCAAATGCACCGCCACATTTCTCTGGTGTTGAAGGTGGTTGTCAGGGCAGTGCTATGTGTTTTGTGTGGTTTCTAAGGTGTTGTAAGTGGTTGCTAACTGATCAAAGTCAAAAGAGCTCACCCCAAATCTCTATGATATTCTGTTCTCTAGATATGGCTCTATATGGAAACTTTTTAAAATAGTTTATATATATATATATATATTTTATAATTGGTGAAAGAAGTGCATACATGATGATGAAAAACAAAATATTAATTGCTATGGATCAATATTTACTGAATAATCCATTATTTTGTAGAGAAATTGACAATTTCATGATTTTGGAGCAAAACTACCGGTAAAAAAAATTACCTTAGAAAGGTGTTATCATCATTATTTTATTTCCAAAAATGGGAAAAAATACTTTTTTTGTGTGTTGTTTTTCCAAAGTTGGAGTGTCTATCACTCCAGAAGTATTAAAGATATCTTAATATCCTTTAATGTTCTTGTTTAAAATAAATTTACCTTTTTGTATCTTAATTTTTAAGGCCCTGTATGGTTATATGCAAGAGGTATGGGGCTTTCAGAAGGAATAAGCAACACATATGGCTTTTTTATTAGTGCAATACATTTATCTAGATTTTGGAAATCCAGAAAGATTTCAGCCGAAGTCAAGTTTAAGTAATAAACCTTGCATCCTGTAACTCTGTTTTAAAATAAAATAATGATGCTGCCACCTTTCTAAGCTTATTTTTTGACCTGAAGTTTTGCTCGAAATTTGTCATTTAATAAAAAATTACATTAGACTTACATTAAAGCGTGAAATAGTTTGTCTGATAATATGGTGGACAGCAACAGTCAGGGTAGAATAGGTCAGTAACATATTAAAGGCAGGGCTTAAAAACCCTCTTCAGCTGATCTGTCAGGAGAAAGTGTTTGTACTTATCAGGACTGTAACCGGATAGCTCAGTGGTGCATGAGTATGTGTGTGTTTATACTCTTTCTCCTCAGGGTAACAGGGCTTTTTGTAGTCAGGTATGAGTCAGGGTGTGTTTCATGGTGATTCCTCCTCCATTCCATGTGTTATTGTTTCCTTACAAGCCAAATTCCACAGCTTATTGCTTTGTTTTGCATTCGTTGGGGATTTCTTGGTAGAAATAACACTGTGCAAGTGGGTTCAGCTATCAAGGTTTACCAGGGTTAAGTGGCTTGGCAGATATGGTTAAACGGCAAACTATCTCTTTTAAAAGTGCTATTTCAGCTGGCAAATTTGACTATGCAAAATGATGGTCAGGCAGAGAATGTTTCTGATTGGATTTCTTTTCTGGTTGGTTAAAAAGGGGCAGCCCTTACCCCAGACTCTTGTTTGCTGTTTACAGAGTCTAGGGATGTGATATAGATATCTGTCAGGTACTAGGGTCATTTTCTGTTTAGTATAGTCATAAATGAATCGCTTACAGCACCTTTAAGAAGAATGAGTCAAATAGCCTATTAGGCTGTAAATGAGTAAACATTAGCTGTAAAACCAGCTGCCTATCAGTAAATACACAAAAGTAGTTTTATTAATGGGTGTGGTTGTGTGTATACAGAAAGAGAGAGATAATGCAGTGCACCTGTTTGTTTTTAGAGGGCAGGAAGTGGGTGGGTCATTTGTGTCTGGTCTTGTTCATAGCAGAAGTACGTCAACCTGTCTCTCTCTCTCTCTGTGTGTCTGTCCGTCCATCTGTCTGTCTGTCTGTCTGTCTCTCTCTCTCTCTCTCTCTCTCTCTCTCTCTCTCTCTCTTTCTCCTTCAACACTTGAACAGACAGGAGTGTTGGGTGTGTTGTGTCATATATTGGCTGCTGTCAAGTAATAAATGTAAATGAGGTGCAATTTCCTCCAGTCTAATTAGCAGTAAATTGTCAGAGTCTCTTTAGCCTGTCTGCCCAAGGGTACATGGAGAGAGAGAGAGAGAGAGAGAGAGAGAGAGAGAGAGATTGACATGTCATTACATGAATAGATTAATTGCTATTATCAGAAATCATTTTTGTATTGGTTCCACTTTATATTAGGTATCTTTAACTACTATGTTATAACATTAAAATAAATCAAATACAATGTAAGTATTGTGTAAATACATGCTTTTCTGCAAGATTCACATTTGCTGCTAGTGAGGTTGGGTTAAGGTTAGGGTTAGGAGTACGGTTAACAGTGTGACTACAGATGTAATAAAATGCAGTACTTTAAATGTAAGAACAATGCAACTACACATATGTACATATGTGACAAGCAGGAGGGCGGGGCCGAGCCGTGAGTCCACACGGCCGGCCCCAATCGGGCTAATCAGCCGAGGAGAGGGATAAGGCCGAGCCGGATGCGGCAGTTCGAGAGAGAGAGCCACACGCAGCTGCCGTGTTTTTGTGCTTTGTGTTTTTTTGTTTCATTAAATATTACTTTTTTTATTAAATATTCCTCCTTTCCCATTTTTAACCTTGTTACATTGGTGCCGAAGCCCAGGAAGGAGGAGGGGATGCGCTGTCGTGGAGTCCACGCCACTGCCGTCCGCCCAAAGGAGCAGCCGCAGCCATCTACTGGGGGCGGAGGAGTCACTGCCGGCCGCCTGGACACGGAGGAACAGTCGCCGTCTGTGAGGGGAGGAGGGGCTTTCTGCCGGCCGTCTGGAGTGGTAGAGTTGCTGCCAGGGGCGGATGGGGCTCGCTACCGGCCGCCAGAATGCGGAGGGTCGTTCCATCCGCCAGAGGTCGGAGGACTCACTCCAGTCCGCCCGGGGAGGAGCGGCTGTCATCCGCCAGAGGGTGGAGGAGTGGTCGAGGACTAGGTGACGGCGTGTCGGGGAACCAGCGATCAATATTTTTCTCTCTCTCTCACTGTAGCTCTGCCTCACTCTTTCCCTCTCCCCTTTTCCCTCCTTTTGTCTCCATCCCAGGTCTTGAAAGGCGGGGAAAGAAAGGCGGCCAGAAGGGATCGGGGGGGGGGGGGTTATGTACGTCATGCCGGGGAGTTCCCCAGCCTGAGGCAAAGGAGGGAGCAGTTTGACGAGGAGGAGGGCGGAGCCGGGCTGTGAGTCCACACAGCCGGCCCCCAATGGGCTAATCAGCCAAGGAGAGGGATAAGGCCGAGCTGCATTAATATTCATTAAATATTACTTTGATGGTTCGTCCGGTTCCCGCCTCTTCCTTGCCCACATTACCTTGTTACAACATAATAAGTACATTGTATCAAAGCGTATCTAATATAAAGTGGGTCTACATCATTTTTAATCACAATATGAATATGATATGCCAATGATATATGAACAATATGTAGATATTTTACATACAGTATATATGTTTTATATATTTGACTTTGTATAGGTTTCTTTAACCTGGCACTTTCATGTCCCGGGGTTGATTTTTATTCAAACAGCCTTTTTGATTTTGTTATATAATGGTCCATTTAAAACTTTTTACCTGTCCTTCACTTTTATTTTTGGTACTTTTCAAATGCCTTTCATGTATATATTTTACAGTTTTAGTCTTGTCCCAGAACCAGACTTAAAATTTGTAACAATGAAAATCCATTATATAAATGCTAATTATTACATGATAAACATAAATCATTTCAATTTGTATTGTGTGAAAATTATTTCTATTGTTTTTTTTTTTTTCACAAATTACAACTGTCACAAGAGTTGCGACCTAATTTCCACCATACCAGACAATTTTGCCCCTAATAAAGTTTTTTCAAAAGTTAGTGTACTTGTTAAACAAGTTGAAAAAGTTGTCAGTGAAGAGCATGCTTGAGATGAAATATCAGACAAAACAAAGAAAAATCAAGCAGAATATCAGTTTTTTAATTGGCTGTAATTTCTAATCATGCTGTAATTTTGCAGAATCATGCTAAAAGTGTGAAAACATATTTTAATTGTGTGTATTTAGTGTACATAAAAAGTAAAAAATAATTCTAATTCATTTTAATTCAAAAATGTTAAAAATGTAATATCCATCAGCGTCATTTCCAGCACAGAATTCTATTAAACACAATACAGAATTTGAGATACGCTGGAAATGACACTGTGGTGAAAGTTATCATGACTTAGATAGAAAGATAAAAATAAACGTACAGTATGTGTTTGTCATTAAAATGCCATTAGTTCCAGAAAATAGCAATTGTACATTTTGTAAACTATAGAAGTCAATGAAATGTCCCCAAAACTAAGGTGTTTGTGTTTTTAACACCGTATCACTCATGTTACTGGTTAGTTTAGTTTTAAGAAACTGACCGTGCACGTGGTCTGAAGGTTTTAGTGCATTTGTGTGTGTGTGAGTTCACATGGTAAAACACTGTGTACTCTGGTCAGATGCATGAATGGAAAGCATCTGTCATGCATTGGGCTGTGAAGGCTGTGCAATGTTCCCTGTCTGTTTTCTTTATTTAAAAAAGGAAGACAGAAAATAAGAATGAGAACACAGAACTCTCTCAAAGTCTCTTTCTCATTTCAGCAGTTATGTGTACATGTGTTGTTATATGACTGTATGTGGCAACAGAAAAGTGGTTCGCTGTATAGCGACTACATGAGTTGCATGTATTTATGCAACATGGCCAGTGTGGACACTCCCTTCTAATTAACAAGTTTGGCTATTTCAGCTACACCCATATCATATGTAACAGGTGCATAAAATCAAGCATACAGCAAATGCAATCTCTTCATGCAACCTCTCTTTCTTTCTCTGTGTCATAGACATTTGCATGGACCAGGCAGCTCAAAGCTCAGAGGTCATTACTGGACTGCATTGTTGTCCAGGATCTCCTGTAAGATGAACCGTGAAATCAGTAATCTGTTCACTATGACCTCAACCCCACACATCACTGTCAGTGTTGCACACCGCTATGATCAATGTGCTCAATGTTAACATGTTAGGATGCTCCCTTCTAAAAAACTAGAGTTGACAATTCTGTACTGTCTATGGCCTGATCACATCTTTACATGTTCTCACTGACATTGATAAGACGGCCTCCTTATCAATGTCAATGAGACCATGTAAAGATGCCTATGGTAAAAGCAGATTATCAGAGCATAAATGAGACGTTTGTATTTGATGTCTTTCAGAAATCATATTTCACTGATTCTTTTGATAATCTTTCGACCTGTGGTATTAGGGCAACAAAATATTCCTGAGAGTGAGTGCTTTCATTTGATATATGATTTGTCTATTTTAGTGCTATTTGAAAAACTTTTACTTTCATATTAATATTTCTACCAAATGACCTCTAGGTGGCTCTGATTTGCGAAGTGAATGTTTTCAGGCCTTATTTTGTTATTTTATGTAACATAAATTCAGAAGTGATGGTAATCTGTGAAAAGCTCAGATTCTAAGCTTTCAAATGATACCCCATATGCCTGACTTATGTATTCTTATATACATTCTTATTGATCATTTTAAGAGTAAACTTTATCACGATATAGCGCCCCCCTTTGGACCCGCCGAATGGCGTAAGGAAAGCTTTCTACAAAAACCCTGGGATAAACCGTTTTTTTTTAAATGCATGTAAACATGGTCATTGACTTGTAAATCATTACCAGCTTAGAGAATTTCCATGGTGGTCCAGACTGGTTTAGACTGGTTTAGACTGGTTTATAACTGGTCTAGCCAGGGGCAGACTGGCCGTAGGGAGAACTGGGACTTTTCCCGGTGGGCCAGCCATGAAACGGGGCTGAACAGGTGGCAATAAGCTGAAACGGGCCGCCACATTACCCCGAACGGGCCGCAAAACTGCACCGTGATATGCAGAAAAGTTATTTGAAAACATCTTTTGTCTACCACAAAAGAAGGGAAACATCAGCGTTTGGAAGGAGACGAGCGCTTACAAAAATCCAAAGTTCATGGCAAATTTGCCACTGATAATTTTCACATGCAAATGAGCTTTGAGGTAAACTAGCAGCAAATTGTCCATTGTTGCCAAAGGTTTGCCAGAGGTTCACCACTACTGGCAAAGAGCTGCAAACTTCAGTCAACATTAGCGGTGAATCAAAATTCCTGGGAACCAGCATCCAAAATGCAAAGCATGCTGGTGACCAGTTATGCTGGTGTTTTCAACAGGATTCAGTTTTCACTTCTCAGTTACAGGGTACCTGTAATGTCTCATTGCAAACGAGATCAAAGAGTGTCTTTTTCCATCATCATAATGAAACTATAAAGTCTTTGTCTCCTGTATCTTTGACTAATTAACATTGTGGGACATTGTCTTGGGGTCATTACTACTGTCCTCCTGTTGAGTCCCTGATAAGACATATGACTGTCTACATCTCAACCTGTGATTATGTTACACCAGTGGAAATGTTTTTCTCCGCTGATCTGGGATCTCAATAATACACATGCATTGGATTCATTTATTGCATCCCAGACCCTGAATTTTTCTGTGTTGCAATAAAGAGAGTGCAAGTCTGCTTTTCATTCAATTAATGCCTAGAAATTTTGCCAGATACATTGAGTATTTGAGAAGCTAACTCTTAGTTTTGGCCACGAGTCACAAAAAGGCACATTCAGACATTTTACAGCAATATCAATCTCTGTCAGGTGCTACTTTTACTCAAATGACTCATTAGGAAATAATTGCTTTGGAACAATACCAGCCCCATTGACAGCGTGAAGTGATTTATGATGCAGCGAGAAAGTGTGCGCAGGTGAAATCAATCTACTGTAACAAGAGAGTCCAGAGGAAGTGTTTTCACTGCGTTGAACACACACACACAACCTTTCTCAGTCACACTTCTGCTCTATTAGTGTTTACAGTCCACTGTTCTTCAGGGTTTATGAAGGGGGCATTCACACCTAACGCCATGTGGCACATGCCTGTGAGCATTGAGCTTCTAACCAATGATCAAAGATACCAGAAAAGCTTCCTGCCATTCAAACTTAATGAGGTTTTAATAAGAGGTCCATCCCACCTTCTGCTGCTACCTTTAAGAAATATCCACTCTCATTTGGAGACGGTCTGCTTAAATCTCAACATAGGCTTGTCTTTGTTTGAGTTTGAGATTGTTTGAGATTGTTGGTGTCACCGGTGTTTTACCTACGCGTGATGTGAAATTGTTTTTGAGCTACACAATTGCCTAAATATAATGTGTTTCTTCAACTTTTTCTGATTTATGACATTTATGTCATTTTTTTCCTGAAAGTCATGAAACATTCCCACCACAGTGTCATTTCCAGAATTCTGTGAATTCCTGAATTCATGTCACGTCACATGAACTTCAAACAAAATGTAGCAATATTATTGCAAAGCCTACATTTAAAATGACATTCGGCTACAGTCAAAACATTCTGGGCTGAAGCCAGGGGTGGAAAAATGACCTGGCGACGCTGATGGTTTTGTCTCATATTTCATCACAAGTATGCTCTTCACTGACACTTTTGTCCACTTGGTTAACAGGCACACTAACTTTTTAAAAAACTTTATTTGTGGCAAAATTGTTTGTTGTGCTGGAAATAACTGTGGGACAGTCGTAATTTTTAAACTGATATAAATAATTTTCACAAAATAAATAGTGAAGTAGTTTATGGTTATTTCACTATTTGTTTAGATTATTAATAGTTTCAAACATGTAATAAAATTAATGTTTATAATGAATTTTCACTGGGACAAGGCTAAATCCACTAGTCAAATCTATTCATAAAAGTACCAAAAATAAATGATTTTAAGTTCGTTTTAACACTAAAAATAATAACAATTAAAGCTGCAAGCAGCAATGCGGATTCCTCCTCAAAACTGCAAATTATGTAAAAATTGACATGGTAGATACATGTACTTCACACATGTACACAACATTTCATTAATTGGTTATTAAACATTGCAAGAATCTTCATATGAACTGGTGATTGAATCAAAGTATCGGTTTTATGATTAGCGGATTTGTAAATCATTATTTTAGCATTAGCGATAAATAATAGTAAACTGTAATTCTGTCATCTTTTGACATATCAAGGTGAAATTTTGCACAGTGCTTCAGAGTGATGTCATCTTGAAGCCTGTTCAACATTAGTCAAAATGGCATTAGATTTTTTGAACATATGGATATTGAGACAATGTGGACATTTACATAAATGCGCACCTTTCAGCCATTTTGTATTGTATTCATTTTTGCTAAATATCAAATTGAAAGACATGTATCCTACACATGCATACCGAGTTTCAAGTCAATTGGAGCTATGATTCAGGAGGAGTAGATCTTTGTATTTTTGGACAAATTTGTATAGTACAGGAAAATACATCATGGCGGACTTTATGGGTTCTAGAGGCTTTTTTGTTCCTCATGAGAAATGAGGCAAATATACCACGTTTCCGAAATGTGGGACTTATGGGGTGGAAATGGCATCACTTTGAAAATGGACAAATTGGGGCATGGCCTGTAGCGCCACCTATAGGCTCACGTGGGCCATTTTTGGTGTGGTAGTTACTCGTGACCTGTAGTATCAATGTGCCAAATGTAATAACTTTTTACCAACGAGATCTTGAGTTATTGGGCAATTTAGAGCTACAGGAATAATAATAAGAAGAAGAATACTAACAAAAACAATAGGTTTCCTCAAACTGGAGGAATCCTAATAATGATAATTGTAAGATTTATTAATTTCAATTGCATAATCAGAATTCCATCACATTGAGCTGAGTAATTTTTTATGTTATTTTCAGTTTTATTAATACAAAATTGTTGAAAAAAAAAACAAGAAGAAAAAAAGTTTAAATAATTTTTTTTATATATATATAAAAATCAACCCCTGGGACATGAAAATACACAAAGGTACATAAGAAATCCATCACTGATTGCAAAATGTTTAAGGCAGAACTTTGCATGAAGTACTTTGGTCTCGTGATTTTTCAGAGCTTCTAAAGCGTTCTGCAGGTTTTTGGTGGAATATAAAATTAAACACTGCAGCACGCCAAAGCTGTAGGTGCTGTTTTAGGTGGAAATGGAAGCCAGAGTCACAGGCTTTATGGATTTGGTGAAGTTTTTTGTTATGTCTACTTTGAGGAGGTGTAACCTTACATTCAGCCCGGTGGTTTGGAGTCACTCACTTTCTGTCCACCCCCGTTTCTAGACTTTCTTGCTGTATTTTGTTAAATGATCTCAGCCAGCCTTGACAAGCCCTTCTGGAGTCTTTTCCACATAATGACTTTATATGACTTTATTCAGTCAAATGGTGTCAGGGTGTCCACAACTTTTATTGTCAATTTGTCACCCACTGGTCCCTTACAGCAGGCTCGCTTAGTAGATTTAATTCTATATGAGTTCTTTTTTAGTATTATTCTTGACTTTAGGTAAATTTTGGTGGTAGTTTTAGCTCTAATGTCTGGTCATATGAGCCCCGTTTGAAGCCGTAAACTACATTACTTGGCATATGAAGAAGAGGAAGAAGATATATTATAAATGTAGTTATTTTTTCAACATTGGATTTTGACATTGAGGTGACCTTCATATGTTGACTGGATGATGGATGGTTTTCAAGGGTTGGTGGTTACATATGGACAGAAAACTGAAAGTGCTTACACAGTATATCCAGTTTATACAAATGCAAACTGGGAAATAGCTGGCATTTCTCCCTTCCCGCCTTCTCTCAGACTAAGTGATGGCAAAGGAAATGGAATATATGCCAAAATAATGTATGCCTGTTCCAAGCCCATTTTTGTAAAAACCTATAAACATACATTTATCATAATATAACCAAAATGTATTGTGCCTTTACCAAGTTTTCTCTGTATATTACACTTCCAGTTACAGTATGTATTTTGTTTACTAGTATATACATTCATTAAATCTCCATTTTATCACAGTGCAATAATGCATCACATTATATACAATGTATGTCTACAGAGCATGTGATAAATAAAGTACTATTCTCTTTATTTTGAGTGTATGTGTCTGCAATAAGGTCACTGGAAGAACTGTAGGTTGTTCTTTTCTTACTGTAGGAACAAAAGGACACCTTGACAAGAGGCCTTGACAAGAGATATCACATTTTAATGTTATATACCTTACTAGAATTTCAGTTCTCGCAAGACAGCAATAGTATAGTGTTAAAGTCTGAGGTGAGCTTGGGTTTTAGAATTCGGCTCTGTGTAAATGAAATTCTCCATCTGATATCTACAAAACAAAGTTTGAATGGAGTCTGTATGTTAAGCGGTTCAAGCTGAATTAATCACAGATTTTTTATTTATTTATTGATTTATTTTTGCTGGAGAAAAATGATAAAAATAGAATGCTTGAGAAATATTAGTACAGTGCTACCTTACCACCAGCTATTCGACCGTTGAGGAGATGATATCCTCTTTAGTTATTAGGGGCCAAGCCCCCGAGGTGCGTAGCCTCTATTGTATCCGTTAGTATTATTATTATTATTCTGGCTGGGAGTCTATGGCAGCCCTATGAATCATGCATAGGAAACTTATGAAATTTGGCACACTGATGGGGTGGGTATGCATAGCCCCTATACCAAATTTTGAGTCTCTAGGTCATACTCTATAGCGCCACCACCAGTTCAAAAATGTACGTTTCTTTTGCGTGTATCTTTTTAAATGTTTGTCCTAGAGACATCATTATTTTTTTTGTCTGATTATTCTCCTCCTGATGATTTAAATGGACCCCTTACATTAAAACTCCGCCCATTACAGTGGCCGTCATCTTGGATTATGAAATTTAAACTTTTTACGTCCTTCAAACTTTGTCTGATTTATCCAAACGATGACTCAAAGTAATCTCCGGACTGAGCTGCACAGAACTGACCAGAAATCATTTTAATTTGTGCTACCATTCAGAAATTATGCCAACGTGAAGTTAATGAGTTCGACGTGGAAATGGATTTGAGGCCGTATCTCCGCAATGCTTTGTCCTATTGATACGAAACTTGGTATCATCAGGACCGTGATCCGAGGTAACATGCAAATTTTGGTGATAGCGCCACCTATGGGTCAAGAAATGTCAAAATTGTCTATTTTTGCCTGTAACTTTTGAACCGTTTGTCCTAATTATGAGTTTGGTGTCTTTGGATTCCTTGGGTCATGAGGATTTCAGAAATATTAATTTTTCCAACATCAGCCATATAACATTTCCACCATTTTATGAAAAACAATGTCTATTTAAAACGCTTTGTCCAATTTGAATGAAAATTGGAAGGGGTCTTCAACATCATGTCCTGAGGGTACCTAAGCAGTTTAGAGACAGTGCCAAATACTGGTTAAAATGCTTAGTCAATTTAAACAAAACTTTTAATGTATCACTGCTTCCTTATTCTAAGTCTTCTGAAATTGGCAGAGATACATTTCTAAATGCATTTGTGTAACATGGTTTAAAATGGGCAAAGAGGAGGCGGAACCGGGTGAACCATCAAAATAATGTTTAATGAAAACTTAAAAAGACACAAATATAAACACATACGGCAGCTGCGTGTGGCTCTCTCTCTCTCAAACTGCCACATCCGGCTCGGCCTTATCCCTCTCCTTGGCTGATTAGCCCGATTGGGGGCCGGCCGTGTGGACTCACGACCCGACCCCACCCTCCTCCTCGTCACACTCCTCCCTCCTTTGCCTCAGGCCAGGGAACCCCCGGCATTACGTACGTCCCCCCCTCTCTTCCGACCGCGCCTGCTGGCAGGCTTTCCCCATCTTTCGAGACCTGGGAGGGAGACAAGGGGAGGGAAAAGGGGAGAGGGAAAGAGCAAGGCTGAGCGACAGTGAGAGAGAGAGAAAAAAAAAATTGCTTGCCGGTTCCCCAACACACCGTCATCTGGTCCTTGACCACTCCTCCACACTCTGATGGACGACAGCCGCTCCTCCACGGACGGACAGCAGCGAGTCCTCCGACCTCTGGTGGATGGAAGGCTCCTCTGCATTCTGCCGGCTGGTAGCGAGCCCCTCCACCCCTGGCAGCTGCTCCACCACTCCAGGCGGCCGGCAGTGAGCCCCTCCTCCCCTCGTGGACAGCGGCCATTCCTCTGCGTCCAGGCGGCCGGCAGCGACTCCATCGTCCCCTGGCGGACTCACGGCCCAGCCCCGCCCTCTTCCTTGTCACAATTTGTTATAGTATTTTTTTATTTAAAACCTGCTGCTCTCAGCTTGGAATGTATATTTGGCACTTCTGACCTGTGTCAACAGAATGACCCACTGGTTAATTCATTGGAATGCAGTTCAAAGGGTTGAAGGTTTGAGTCCAGGAAAGAGCATTTTTTAAAATTTGTACTTCTGTTGATCTCTGAGTATTCATATTGTGCCTAATCCAATGACTGTACTTTATTGTGTAATTCCTGCTTCAATTAAAAAATAAATAATAATAATAATAATAATAATAATAAAATAAGCTGTAACTATTTTCTCAGAGATACTCTCAACCAAGAATGTCTCTTTGACGTCAGTCAGACTTGCTGATTGTGTGTTGCAGTGGTGAGAGCTCTGGGCTTTAGTTCAAAGGACTGGCTGAACCCCGGTTTGATACCCGCTTCAGATGGTAGAAATGATGTGACTCTGTTGTGCTGGAGCTCTTTGTATTGTGCTTAGGGAATGGTTTTAGGGCTTGGCCCTGATCATTGCTGCTTGCAGCTATATTTTAAATATTTGTAATTGTTAAAAGGCTTAAAAAGACTGAAATGAGTCAATTAAAATGTGTATTTTAAGTCTCAGCCAGTCAGTTGGGTTTTATAAAGATTTAAAAAAGAAACGCCACTGTAATCTCTTCATCTCGTAAGACTTCCTCACATCTCTGCTCTCGTGACCATTTTCTCTCACTGTTCATGTGGTTCGCTCGGGCTCCCATGTATATGTGTCATTAAAGTGATTAGCGTCAAGAGTAGTGCTTTAAAGATCTGCATTTGTCTGGAGCTGAAAGATTTGAATGGATTGCTTTAATCCCTCTTACCTGAGGCAGGTGAAGATCTTCTTCATGGCCATAGTTTAGCTGGAGTTTCTCAATTTCGTGAATTTGCATCATAATTAGGTTTATCTAGGGGGGTTAACTACAGTAATGTGGATTTAATTTGGTGCATAGATGAAATATTATGGGATGAAAAAAGTGGTTTTGAATTTAAAGGAGTAGTTCAACCAAAAATGAAAATGCCATCATCATTCACATACTCACCCTCATATCGTTTAAATTCTGTTTTTTTACGAGGCTCTTTTCCATAAAACAATCATAGTGGCCATATCTGTTAAGCTCCAAAAAGGACAAAAAACATTATTTAAAGCACCATAAAGGTAATCTATTAGATACCATATTCAAAGTCTTCTCAAGCCATATGATAGCTTTGGATTTGATCAAAATTTAAGTCATTAAACTGCTGACGTGCAAATTTTTTGGACTCTTGAAAATCAAGATATTTACATTATTGTTTTATGTGAATAAATAAAGGCAGATTTCTAGTTTCAACATTATTTGTACTTCAGACCTTTGTATTGTTGGACAAGAAAATCTAGCTTCATATCATGTGACCCACATTTACTTTTCGACCATTGATTAATTGGTAACATTGAACAATTTACGCATGGAGCAACATTTAGAGCCCCATACCTTTGGGATTTAAACATATAGGGCCTTAAAATGTAAGATGCAAAAACAAAAGTTTATTCTGACAAGAATCTAAAAGGATATTAAGATATATTTAACACTTCTGGAGTTATAGGCACTCAAACTTGGTAAAAACAACACAAAAAAGAGCTTTTTCCCATTTTTGGACTCGCATCAATGGCATATAATGCATCAAGTCAACTAATTTTAGTAATAAATCTACATATCTCTGTGTAAAAATAAAATAACAATGCTGACACTTTTCTAGAGTTATTTTTTTGACCTGTAGTTTTGCTCCAAAATAGGCTAAAATTGTAATTTTCTCCCCCATTTTACAAAATAATGGATTACTCAGTAAATATCGATCCATGACATTTAATATTGTGGCTTTCATCATCATTTATGTAAATTTGTCTTCAGAAATAGTATTAACAAAATTTCAGCCAGGTTTGGTTTGTCATTGTCATTAATGAGTGTGAACAAATAATCACTGAATTCAAATTCAGCTGACAAATTCTTGAAAACCATCTAAAACCACCAAACCACTACACACACCTTCACTTGTATGTAAAATCAAAGTGAAATAGCCAAAAGGAATGTTACCTGATTTGAAGCACCTGTGCAACTTCTGTGCAATTTTGCAGCTGTGTTAAAGGTCAGTATTGGAAGGTCTTTGTTTCGCCGATGGCACTTTAAAGAAGGGCGGGTCGTCCTCTGCATACTGGACAGGCGTGCACATTGTACAGAGTAATTTATTCATGGCTTTGTGGTTTTTCAAGTTATTTTGCCATCTATTTTTTATTGCAAGAGAGACTGACTCACACTGCGTGGTGTCCTTATCCATTAATACTGCATGCCAGTCTCAGCCACGATTCTACCATGAAATGTTTATAGGGTATCTAATTGTTCCTGGTTAGTATGGATGTACCTGAAGCCGAATACCTTATTCAGAAAGGCTCGGATAATGACTTCCAAATGAATAATGAATTCATCCGAATAATACAAAAGATATTCGGAAGACTGATCATCCAACAAGCACAGGTATTAAGCGATATTTTAAATAAGCATACCCAAAATTACAAAGCAATGATTAATCTGTGAAGCCAGTATTATTACAGTGTAAACCTTTTGAATGAAAATGCGCACGGTGTGATTTCATGTTCATCGGATGGCCGCAGTCTAATCTTGTCAAGAGTAACATTAACTAAGATACTATATCATACACTTCTTAAAATGTCTGTTAACACATTAACACCAACTGTTGCACACAATTCACATATAAGGATCCATAAAGCAACCTGAGCGTGATGTTGAATTACTGACGATATGATTTTATAGCAGAACTCGTCTGTCCGTCTCTTAAAGCTGACCACATTTATATCCACATCACCAATTAAGGTAGCTGCATGGTTTAGCCTTTATTCCCAAACAGTTTAAATGCTCCATAGAGGCTTAAATACTTGTAAATCTATTCAAAATATTACTGCACATGATTGCAGAGAAAACAAAACATGCACATTTTTTCCGCTTTTCTTTTCTAGAAATGTATACAGACTCGCTCTTGCTATTTATTCCACTGCATTTTGTTACTTCTGCACATGTAATTTAACTAAATAATTATGTCCACCACATTATGTTAAAATATGTGCTCACAAAATAAGCCTTGAGTGTGGTCTATAAAACTTTCTGATATATATTTATGGTGCTTTCACCTGTTTGTAGGTTTAATAATAAAAAATGTATAAATAAATATATATAAAAAAAATCGAATTTCTTCTAAAAAATCTAATTTTTAATGTTTGTACAGTTGTGGGCAAAAAATATTGCCACCCTTTGTAAATATGAGCAAAGATGGCTGTGAAAAAAAAAAAAAAAAAAAAAAAAAAAACATTTGTTTATTCTTTTGATCTTTCATTCAAAAAAATCTAAAAAATCTAACCTTTGGCACCCTTTTATTCAATACTTTGTGAAATCTCCCTTTGCCAAGATAACAGCTCTGAGTCTTCTCCTATAATGCCTAATGAGGTTGGAGAACACATGGCAAGTTATCTGAATTCATTCCTTCTTACAGAATCTCTCCAGATCCTTCAAATTCAGAGGTCCACGCTGGTGGACTCTCTTCTTTAGTTCACCACACAGGTTTTCTATGGGGTTCAGGTCAGGGGACTGGGATGGCCATGGCAGAACCTTGATTTTGTGGTCAGTGAACCATTTTTGTGTTGATTTTGATGTTTGTTTTGGATCATTCTCCTGCTGGAAGATCCAACCCCGGCCCATGTTAAGCTTTCTGGCAGAGGCAATCAGGTTTTGATATTTATCTGTTGGTATAAGATAGAGTCCATGATGCCATGTATCCAAACAAGATGTCCAGGACTTCTGGCAGAAAAACAGCCTCACAACATTAAAAATCCACCACCATATTTAACTGTGGGCATTGGGTACTTCTTCATCTCTGTGTGCGCCAAACCCATCTCTGGTGTTTGCTGCCAAAAAGCTCTTTTGTTTCATCTGACCATAGAACCTGGTCCCATTTGAAGTTCCAGTAGTGTCTGGCAAACTGAAGATGCTTGAGTTTGTTGTTGGATGAGAGCAGCGGCTTTTTTTCTTGAAACCCTCCCAAACAACTTGTGGTGATGTAGGTGATGTCTTTTGAGACTTTCTGACCCCAAGACCCAACTAATTTCTGCAAATCTCCAGCTGTGATCCTTGGAGATTCTTTGTCCACTTGAACCATCCTCCTCACTGTGCGTGCAGACAGTATAGACATGCGTCCTTCCAGGCCGGTTCTTAACATCTCCAGTTGATTGGAACTTCTTAATTATTGCCCTGATGGTGGAAATGGGTATTTTCAATGCTTTAGCTATTTTATTACAGCCACTTCTCATTTTGTGAAGCTCAACAACCTTTTGCTGCACATCAGAACTATATTCTTTAGTCTAACACACTGTGATGGATGATTAAGATAATTTGGCCTGTGTGTTACCTCATATTTATACCCCTGTGAAACAGGAAGTCATGGCTGAACAATTATATGTTCCTAGTCACCCAGGTGTACTAAATATATATATATATATATATATATATATATATATATATATATATATATATATATATATATATATATATATTAATGGGAATATACTCATATTTTATAAAATACAACCACAACATAACTTATAATGTGTATATTTAACTACACATTATCATATCATCAACCATGCAGAAGATACTGTGATTTAAGTCTCACTAACACACAACAGAGTAACAATTCTTGGTGAATTGTGAATCAGACATGATGAAATGAATCAGTAAGTTCACTAAAAAGAAGCAGCTAATTAGAGTTCAGGAGGTAGTGCTGTATTTTTTGTGGTGTAGATTCAAAATAATCAACTTTTAAGAGTCATTTGTTCATGAATCGGTCTACACTGCTCACACTGTATTTTGCGCTGTAGATTCAAAAGAATTGGCTCGTAAGAGTCATTTATTTGTGAATCAGTCTACACTGGTCGCACCGTGTGTTTTGTGCTGTAGGTTCAAAAGAACCGTTTATAAGAGTAATTTATTTGTGAATCAGTCTATACTGGTCGCGTTGTGTGTTTCGCACTGTAGATTCAAAAGAACCGGCTCATAAGAATCATTTATATGTGAATCAGTCTACACTGGCCACATTGTGTGTTTCGCGCTGTAGATTCAAAAGAACCACAATTTTTGTTTTCCCAAAATATTTTTCATTTTATAAAATATTATTTTGTACAATAATTTTATATTTTTTAAATAATGAAATCAGTGGGGTCTGGGTAGCTCAGCGAGTATTGACACTGACTACCACACCTGGAATCGTGAGTTCGAATCCAGGGTGTGCTGAGTGACTCCAGCCAGGTCTCCTAAGCAACCAAATTGGCCCGGTTGCTAGGGAGGGTAGAGTCACATGGGGTAACCTCCTCGTGGTCACTATAATGTGACTGGATGCCACGGAGAACAGCGTGAAGCCTCCACATGTGCTATGTCTCTGCAGTAACACGCTTAACAAGCAATGTGATAAGATGTGCGGATTGACGGTCTCCTGCCACCCGGACTGAGGCGAGTCACTATGCCACCACGAGGACTTAGAGCGCATTGGGAATTGGGCATTCCAAATTGGGGAGAAAAAGGGGAGAAAATAAAAAATAAATAAATAATGAAATCAGTTCTCTATAAGAACAAATTCTAAGGTCTAGTAAATACAAAAAAAAAAAAAAAAAATTACATTCATTTGAAAGATTAGGAGTGATTTTTTTTTTTTTTTATTATTTGAAATAATAATCATTATAAAAACACAAATTATTATTAATATTATAATTTTTTTTATTTTTTTTTTATTTTTGGTGATACAGTGCATGTTATTCAATACTCGAAGAGAAATAGTAATTCTTAAACCTTAAGTAAAACATCACTAAAGCTTTTTTGTTATCTGTCACTTTTGTTCAAAGAAAGATACAGAGAACAGGGGCCAATTCCCTTTGCAAAAAATAAAAAATAAAAAAATAAAAAAATACCATTCATTATTGTGGTTTTTGGACATGAAATTATGGTAATACTATGTTTTTTTTTTTTTTTTTTTTTTTTTGGACACAACCATACCATGGCACTCTTTGAAGTACTTTAGAGTTCCATGGCCAGTGTATGGTAATCACATAGCACTATGGAATGTATCAAAGTCACATGATATTTGATACCATCGCAGTACCACGATACTGTCACAGTGCTATTTTAATGAAAAGAAGCAAGTTGATTTGCTCTTCATGTTTTATTATTATTTTATTTTATTCCGAGAATGGCTTCTAAATCCAATCAATCAATCTATCTATCTATCTATCTATCTATCTATCTATCTATCTATCTATCTATCATCAGCCTTTCTATCTATCTATATATCTATCTATCTATTGTCTGTCTTTCGTTCTATCTGTCTGTCTGTTTGTCTATGTGTCTGTCTGTTGTTCTGTCTGTCAGACTGTTGTTCTGTCTGTTTGTCTGTCCGTCTGTCTGTCTGTCTGTCTGTCTGTCATTCTGACGTTCTAGAACATCTGTTGTTCTATCTGTCAGACTGTTGTTCTGTCTGTCTGTCTGTCTGTCTGTCTGTCTGTCTGTCTATCTATCTATCTATCTATCTATCTATCTACCTATCTTTCTCTCTGTATGTCTGTCTGTCTGACGTTCTAGAATGTCTGTCATTCTATCTGTCAGGCTGTTGTTCTGTCTGTCTGTTGTTCTGTCTGTCTGTCTGTCTATTTATCTGTCTGTCATTCTGATGTTCTAAAATATCTGTTGTTCTATCTGTCAGGCTGTTCTATCTGTCTGTCTGTCTGTCTATTTATATGTCTGTCTGTCGTTCTGACGTTCTAGAATGTCTGTTGTTCTATCTGTCAGGTTGTTTTCCTGTCTGTCTGTCATTCTATCTGTCTGTCTGCCTGTCTGTCTATCTGTGTGCCTGTCTGTCTGTCTGCCTGTCTGTCTGTCTATCTATCTATCTGTCTGTCTGTCTGTCTGTCCATCATTATATCTGTCTATCATTCTATCATTTATCTGCTTGTCTTCACCAATCTTTACCCCTGTAGTTGCTACTGAGGTTTAAATCAGTGACGCTCTAAGCTGAAACTGGTGTAATGTCATGCTCTTTAGAAAATATTTGATATATTGTCCAGCCATACATCTTACACTCCTGTCACATGTTCCACAATTATGTGACTTTCTCCTGACAGGAGGGACAAACTGTGCGTGGGCCTTGGGCAAATGGCCGAGCTAAACAGCCTCATTTATGGGGTTATTTTCCCAGAGTGTTTAAACAGATGAGGATTTCAACACTCCACCCAAGCAGTCGATAGTGGGTGGAGGTCGAGAGGGGGCTGAGAAGGGTGGAGGAAAGCCTGAAAGGTTGTAGAGAGGGTGATGTTGGAATGGAAGAGACGTTGGCATCAGAGTGGGTGTGGGTATGTTTTTGTGTCTTTGTCGAGTGGGGTGTTCTGTGGGGGCTGATGGGAGGGTTGGTATTGTATTGATAAGTGATGAGTGGGATCTGCATGTTTCCTGTGGTTTCAGTCTATATGACTCGAGAACCAGTCCAAACTACTCAATTGGTTACACCAATTCAGAGCGATTTTCAAACAAATAGCTAATTTTCCAACCTCTTGGAATTTCTATTTTAATTAGGAATCAATCCAAGGCCAGGTTCACACAAATCTGTTTTCAGTTTTCTAACATCATCGTTTTCCAAAGTATGCGATATTGGAGATTGATAAAAGTGGCCCATCCAGCCCAACACAACAACACTGATTCAACCAATGGTGAGAGCTTAGGGCGGGACTATCTGTTTTACAACCAATAGAAGATGGAAGGAGTTTCCTGGAATGTGAAAACAGTGATTATTTTTCATTTGGTGGCACTGAAATTAAATACTTTAGAGTGATTTTTTTGTTTGTTTCGCTACTTTTCAGCTTTGCTTTGTTGTAAAATTGACACCGTCTTTTTCCATTAACAAATTAGTTGTGAAATGTACCAGACAAATAAAAGAAATGGCTTCATGAATCAGTCCCAAGTGCCACACCTTAATGATCTTAACATGTGGATCAGGCAAACTTGCTGAATCTGACCGGAATACTTCACAAAGACAATAAGCAATAAATAAATTATCTTCCAGTTGAAGGATTTTCTCTAGCCAGAATATACAAACTCTTTAGAGCTTGAATTTCAATATCCATAAGTATATTTGAGATGGCATTAGTTCTGGCTCCTCCATGCTTCTCCAAATGACTTTATTTACAGAGAGGATGACAAAGTCTTGGGCAATAACTCCAATAAATACACACATATACTCTATGTTTTGCACAGTCAGTTTCAGTTTTCATTATACACAAGTGTAGTAAATGTTAGTCATCCACTTATATTAGCAATATAAATATGTTTTGGTTTATTTATGCACAAATGGCTTTATTTGTTCCTTTTTAAATACTGCAATTCAGATGAGAGATATACAGATTTATAGTTGCATAATAAGTTGATTAATTATGAGTTGAAATGACTGAGATGTAATTTATGGTTTGACAGAACACAGTTTCAGTTTTGGGGGAGCCAGTGATTTCCATTAATATTTGCATGAATTTCAGCTAATAGGAAATATCAATGAAAGCCACTTTTTGTCTTCATGTCTTCAGGAGACGTTCACACTTCATATCTAATACTGAGATTGTACCCTCGGCCCTTGCTCATCTGATTCCAATGTGAGATTTGTTTGAAAAGATCAGAACAGTATGATGCCACACTGGCTTTATGTGGAGTTATGTAATAGTTTGAGCCTGGAGTCATGCAGGAATATGGTGCAGCAAATTGCTTCATTTAGGCAGCACTGTCAATCAGACAGTATAATGGGATATACTAGTGGCTAAAGTGAAGAAGAAACTAAGCTTTCACTTATATAGAAGGTCACACACTTGTACATATGTGCATGCAACATTTATAACAAAATATTTCAAAGATCACTGTTTACATGTAACATTTATTTCCAAAATTATAGTGGATTTTGATTATACACAGTATATGGCAAAATATGTGAACTTTATTGTGTTTATGTTCAAATATGGCCTTATATCAGATTTCTGTGTGGTCAACAATATTAGCAGTACCACAATAACTGATTTCAGGATTAAACCAGTATAACTGAGGAAAAGTAGAGAAAAGAGATTTTGTTGTTGTTCTTGTTGTCAATAGGAAAGATATATTACCCCTAACTGTATAAAAGTGACACTTGGCAGAAGTGGGACCAAGTCATTGTTTTACAAGTCACAAGTAAGTCTCAAGTCTTTGCATTCAAGTCTCAAGTCAAGACAGGTGAGTCCAATTCAAGTCTCAAGTCCTCAACTTTAAGCGTCAAGACTTAAACAAGTTATTAGTGCTCTTTGCCCAAATTAGTGTCCAAGTATTAATTAATGTATTTATATTCTTTTATATCAGGAAGGCATTTAAAGTATGTTCATCACTTCCCAGTTCAATCTCATGTGAGATATACTGTATATTTCCACTAAGGACACTGATCTATCTCAGTTCAATTTGTCTGCCTAGGGTGTGTCTTGAAGGAATATTCCGGGTTCAATACAAGTCAAGCTCAATCGACAGCATTTGTGGCATAATGTTGATTTAGACTCCCTCCATTTTTTTTTTTTTTATTTTTTTGGGGATTTTTCCCCTTTTTCTCCCAATTTGGAATGCCCAATTCCCAATGCGCTCTAAGTCCTTGTGGTTGCATAGTGATTCGCCTCAGTCCGGGTGGCGGAGGACGAATCCCAGTTGCCTCTGCGTCTGAGACAGTCAACCCACGCATCTTATCACGTGGCTTGTAGAGCGTGTTGCCACGGAGACATAGCGCGTGTGGAGGCTTCACACTATCCACCGCGGCATCCGCGCTCAATTCACCATGCGCCCCACCGAGAACAAACCACATTATAGCGACCACGAGGAGGTTACCCCATGTTACTCTACCCTCCCTAGCAACCGGGCCAATTTGGTTGCTTAGGAGACCTGGCTGGAGTCACTCAGCATGCCCTGGGATTCGAACTAGCGAACTAGCAAACTCCAGGGGTGGTAGCCAGCATATTTTACCACTGAGCTACCCAGGCCCCCTGACTCCCTCCATTTCTTTAGGAAAAGCAAAAATCGAGGCTGCAGTGAGACACTTACAATGGAAGTCAATGGGGCCGATTTTTGAAGGATTTAAAAGGCAGAAATATGAAGCTTATAATTTTATAAAAGCAGGTACGTACATTTTTCTGTTAAAACTAGTGTATTATTTGAGCTGTAAAGTTGTTTAAATCGTAATTTTCACAGTCATTTTAGGGTTTGTTGACATTACATTGTCATGGCAACGAAGTTGTAATAACTTCACACAGAATAGGTTAGTAAGTGATTTTATCACAGTAAAATCATGTTTACACACATATTGTTTATGTTTTGTGGCTATACGTTTGAAACGGTTAGTATTTTAATGTAAAAAATAAATACAAAAATTGCCCCATTCACTTCACTGTAACACAGATTTGTGCTTTTTTTAAAGAAAAGGAGGGATGAGTCAAAATTACTTTTGGTGGTAATTATGCACATTATGCCACAAAATGTGGTCGCATGAACTTACCTTGTATTGAACCCCGAATATTCCTTTAACAAGCGCAAAAATGGGACTGTCACTTTAAATAGAAACGAGCATCTCACAGACTCACGCAGGTGCGAGGTTTATTAACGAGAGAGAAGTATCTCTTTTTTTGTAGTGCATCCATGCAATTCATGATTAAAATTAATATTTATTTTAACGTTTTTTTTCTGACTGTAAAGTACAGGAAGGACATTAAAAGACAAATTATTCAATACAAGCGGGTGCGGGATCTTATCTTTGATGGAAACACACTACACGGAAGAAATGTTCTGTTTTAATCTCAAGCACTTTTCAACAAAAAAGGTGATTTTTCCAAGTATTGAAGTACTTACTAAGCTAACTTTAAGCAGTTCAAGGACCTTGTGCGAACCCTGTAAACAGTGTAGAAAAAAGCGTAGGGATAAAATCAAGCGATAGAAAGATTATGATGTTTGATGCTTGTTGCAATTTTCGAAATATCGAGTTTTGCCTCGATATGGTTTGTCATTTTTTTGGTTCGCGATATTTCAAAATTCAAAATATTGTCCCATCCCTAGTAGCTAGCTAGCTAACCCAGCTAACACGAGAAGTTAAATGCTACTGGACTATAAATGACATGTAACAGTTAACAATCTCACCTTACCTCTGTCAGTGGGTTTTCAGATGCCTCACAAAATTGGACGTTGTTGATGAAGCGTCTGAAATTTTTGAAACACATGTTCTACGTGTTGCAATCCTTTTGTCGCCCTCGATACTGTATTCTTTAAATCCACATGAAATTACATTTGGTATAATTTTGGCTGTGTCATCCTTGAATGTGTGATCTTCAAACTTGGTCCTACTCTCGTGGAAGTTGATTGGTTGGTTGATTGTGGAGCATGGGAATGTCAGTTGTTTATTGGGGAAATAAATCGTTGATTTTCTGCACATTTTTAAATGTACAACTCTGATCTTTAGTTTTAGAAGGTATAAAGTCTTTGCAAGTCAGAAAGCATGAGTCCAAGTCAAGTCCGATTCATTGTTGTCAAAGTCTAAGTCAAGTCACAAGTCTTTTTTGATTATGTTGAATAGCAAGTCATCAAATTTGTGACTCAAGTCCAAGTCATGCGACTTGAGTCCATGACCCTGAGACTTGGACTTTTAAAGGAAGTTTCTTACACAGTTCATCTCAACATTTACATTTGCCAACATTTTAACATTGAATAAATTGTTATTTTTATTGAGTTTTATTGAGATAAGAATAAATAAGGAACTGTACATTAAAGGATTTTTCTGGGTTCAATAAAAGTTGAGCTAAATTAACAGCATAATGTTGATTACCACAATAATTCAAACCCATCCGTTATTTGATTCAATGGTTTAGCAGCTGATGTGTCTATTTAAGGCATGAAACGTTGAGTTTGTGTTTCTCACTAGCAGCAGACATCAATTAGACAGTCGGAGGGGAATTCACTGTAGTTGGAGGCTACTTTAATGAAATTTGAACAGCACTTGAACTTGAACTAACTTGACAGACTGCCTCTCTTGCTCTGCATGCTGGCAACATTATTTACCCATTAAGAGAGCCTCTGTCCAAACCTTTGTAATACAGGCAAGTGCCTGCTACTTTACTATGACTCCACATTAACTCCTTATACTTTGGTGCATTTTAGGGCTGTTGCCCACAATTTTTCACACTCAAATTTAAAAGCTCACCATTCACACATACGGTGGACTAATTGTGGACAAATTGACTTATTGTTTGGCTACTTGGAGCTTAAACTGGGTGTACACGGTGCGAGTTCTGACACTCAGGAGGTTGTGAGCCCCTGCAATCGTTACGAGTTAGTTTATCTGATAATCATACAGATGCAATCAGTACACGACACGACTTTACAACCTGGCAAATTCCGAAGCAATCGCACAAATTTGTATCATTATAAGACATAAAGTCAGAGTAGGACATTCATTGCTTTCATTCCTTGTAGCTTGCGAGTTAGAAATCATAAAGATGACTGGCATTGCCAGGGGCTGCATTATCTGAAAACTCATCTCCCGATTTAAAATATATATATGTATATATATGGATAATAATTACAAATGCTGTCCAACATTTGACAGATTCAGATTTCAGCTGTGAATCCATGACTGCATACATTATTTATATTGACAGTGTGTTGCTGCCAGTACTGCATGATAATAAACCGCACAAAATGAACAAGATTAAAAAGAAAGTGCGCAAAATTCGCACACCATTTCTGATGGTCATACTTGGATTTAATCTAAGCACAAACATGAGTGTTTAGTGAAGAATTCTGAGTTATTTTAGTGGAGCAGGCTACTTGTATTATTCGGCTTTAGATGTAGGTTACGTCCTTCTCATCTGTATCACTGCTTGGATGTTGATAGCAGACATGCTGAAGAAGATCCATGAGGTTTTGTCCATGTAAATGTGCTTTTAAGCCGAGATTCACACTGCAAAGTTTAAAAATCTTGTTTTAGCGCTGCGGTTGACTGACAAGTAGAACTTTCAACCTAGAAGTCCTTGGTTTCACCAGACTCGCACTTGGGGAGTTGAAAAATATCTCTCACATATCCATTATTGTGTATATACAATTATAACACATGCTATACCCCTCTAAATGTCGCCCTAGAACTGAATTGAATGCAAGTATGATGAAAAAGAAAAAGAAATGTTTCTAGCTCAACCTAAATGGCAAATTATTTGTTTGAAGAGCAGAGAACAGCATGGCATTTCTGTAGAATCCTTCCCAGTGATGTGGTCGTGAATATTATGGGTAAAAACAGTTTTAACACAACCGTTTCCTCCAAATGTGTAAAAGCTTTATGAACACTCAGTTTTCACTGATCGTGTGAGTTGTAACACCTTCTACTGATTGGTCAACTTCAGGTAGATCGCCAAATTGGCTCTTCAACCTGCGCACACCTCACGAATTCAAGCTGACAGCTCCCAAATTATTTAGACAGTTTTAAAAATGATCAGAAGGTCGTGAGCTGCTCATAAGCCGCTCGACTCCGCTCGTAATTCCTTTCACACGATGAGAGCCGCGACCACACGAGCACCAACGATCAGTGCATAAAAGAGACAACACACTTCTCAAGATGAAATCATCAGGATTCGTACAAATTTCTACATTTGGCTATTTCGTATGATATCGTGTGACTGCACTCGTTTGAATTCCTATGACTTTCACTACAGCCAGTGACGTCGCTGGACATCGTTTCCATCTAATACGTGACAATTACTTGCTTCTGTCACAAAACAGCTTCCTATTATGTTTACACACTCTAATGTTCGGTTAAGTTTAGATAAGGGGTTTGGGTAAGGGCAGAATTTTAATAAATATGTTGTTAACGCCTCATGCGCGGAACTCACGCTTACTTCCAGATTAGACAGCCGGGAATTTGCACGTGATGAAATCATACGAGTTTATGCGAACAACATCATGCGAGACCATACGAAATAGCCAACTCATAAATTATGTATGAATTTTCATGAGATCGGGTTGAAAGAGATCATATTTCACTTTGTGATTCTTTGAAAATCTTTCAAACTGTGGTGTTAGGGCAACAAAATAAACTGTACAGTCACATTCCTGAGAATCAGAGCTTTCATTTGATATATAACTTGTCCATTTATGTGTTATGTGAAGGACTTTTATTTTCATATAAATATTTCTACCATTACCTCTGGGGGGCGCTAATTTTCAATGCATATGTTTTGAGGCCTTACTATGTTATTTTAAGAAACATAAATGCAGAAGTGATGGTTATCTCTGAACGTTCAGATTCTAAGCTTTCAAATGATACCACATATGCCTGACTTATGTATACGGGGACTTTAACATTTTAAATGCAAACTTTATTCGCGATATAGCGCAGTGTCAGTTTCTGCCGGCAGATCCATAGAGTTTAATGGGTTAATTTCACTGACTTTTTTATTTTTATTAAAATCTTATTTCAGTTCTGGGCATTAGTTTTACACCATGCAAATGAGTTTGTTTGTTATGAAATAAAAATGTAGGCTCTACTTAAATAATTTGTGTAGCGAAAACCTAAATTAATTGAGTCAACCTAACTTAAATACTGGAAAGAATTGGAAATCTCCTGCCCGGTTTCAGCCAAACATTGTTGCAACAAATATTATTCACATAGTCCCAACACAATTGGATTAAGTGAGCATAGATGGACAGTACATAATTAAATTAAGTTGAGACAAAATGCTAAATAATTGTTGCATTAGCTCATTTTATTTAAGTTAACTGAGCAATTAAAAAAGCAGTAAAAATCAAGTTGGGTTAGGGTTAGGGTTAGGTGAACAATTAGTTAGAAGTCTGAATCCATTTGAATGTTTCATAGCAATGTGATCATATCACTTTTTGATGACTTTGTTGAATATCACTTGGACTTTATGCAATTTTATTATGTTCTCATCTCAAATATAAACATATTAAGTTGATTTAAAGTTTTCTGGTTTAGTATTTTCAATAGAGCAGTTCAGAGGGTGCTAGAAGACTCATTTTGTTAGTGTAGAGAGAGCTTGTGTTTCTCTTACTTAAAAACGATTTATACTGTATACCAATACAACCCTTACATTGCTTTACCATCATAATCATAGTTTCCACCAGGGCTGGATTGGTAATCTGGTATACTGGGCATTTTCTCAATGGGCCGACGCACATCAGGGGCGGACTGGCCATCGGGAGAACCGGGACTAAGCTGAAATGAGCCGCTGCGTTATGCAGAACAGGCCACAAAATAGTGCTGCGATATGCCGAAGGGGGTAGCGATATGCAGAAAAGGACAGTGCCGATTTCTTTCCCCAGTCCACCCCTGGTTTCCACCAAAATACTGTTACGTTTTTACAATATCTCCTTCATACAGTACTGTATCCCAAGTCTTCTGAAGCCATGCGATCTACCTGGTCTCATAGAATCACGCTACAATAACTACATTTTTACAAAATGATTTTTATGTGGCTGTTTTATATAATTATATAAAGTAATATCATAACCATAGCATGTCATGACTCGCTTGTTTTCCCTAATATTGTGTCCATTGCTCAGAGAGTTGGACAGTCCTCTCAATCGCAAGCTCGTTTGTCAAAACCCATTAAATCCCAATTACTGAAGTATTCATGCCCTGTGTGGTTGGTGCCAAACAGAAATGTGAAGAGAAGTCTGACAGCCTGTGCTTCAACATTATCATGTTACAATAAGCAGCATCATGGCTTTGGAAAATTAAAAAGAGATCAGGCTGAAAGTTTTGACATTGTTCATAAACTCCTCTATTGTCTTCTAGAAGTGTTGGTATGTTTGTGGGAGAGGGGTCATAGATAATGAGGTCAATGGTTTTGGGTTGGAGAGGGCGGAGTCACAGCGACCAGTGTCAAACAAACATACACTCCTACACAGATACACTGAAATCTCAAATTAGGTGTGTTAGCTCAACAACATGAGGTTAAGTAAATTATGAAAACATTTTGGATGAACTTTTCATTTAATTATGTAAGTGGTTTTACCAGCGTCCTTTTAAAACATGAAATATCATCATTCTCTCCTCACGTCTTCACCTCTCACGGAGGAAGGTGCTAAAAATAAGCATCTGGCGTGAGAGAGCAGCACAGAATAGTGTGAGACACGGAAAGGAAGGGACGACTTCCTAAGGATGTAATGTTTGTTCAAAGACTTGTCTGCATTAGATGTTGGTGGCGAAAAAGTGAGCGCATTGAAAATACATTGGGGTCCAAAAGTCTGAGACCACTAGTGGGATGTTGGGCGTTTCTTTAACTTTAGGCACTTTTAGAACTGTGGACGTCTAGAAAGTAAAGTCTTATTAAACTGTTTTGTTTTGTTTTTTTCTTCCACATTCTGATTAGTTGGTTAAATGTTTCTACTAACAATGTCCAACAGTGTATGTACATATATATATATATATATATATATATATATAAGGAAAGCAATTTACAAATATCATGTCATGTATAAATAAGCCATATAAATGGTTTATTTCATAGCTAACATTTCATGTATCAAAAATAAATACACCACTTGGTTAACAAAACACTAACTTTTGAAAAAACTTTATTAGGGACAAAACTGTTTGTTGTGATGAAAATGAGACACAGCTTTAGGAGAGTCAACATTTTTGAAAACTTAATACATAAATAATTTTCACACAATACATATTGCAATTATTTATGTTTATTCCACAATTTGTTCTTATTATTATAATGGATCCCTTATAATGGGTCGGAAGGCCCAGAATTTCTCAACCTCTTGGACATGAAACACCCAAATAAGAAAATGCAAAGTGGAAGCAAAATGTCTAGTTGTCTCAGACTTTTGTATATATATACATACATACAGTGGCAAGAAAAAGTATGCGAACCCTTTGGAATTAGCTGGTTTTCTACATTAATTGCTTATAAAATGTGATCTTATCTTCATTAAAGCCACACGTATTGACAAACACAATCTGATTAAGCAAACAACACACAAACAATTATAATCTTTCATGTCTTTATTGAACACATCCTATTAAACATTCACAGTGTAGGTTGGAAAAAGTTAGTGAATCCCTAGGCTAATGATGTTAACAAAAGCTAATTAGAGTCAGGAGTTGGCAAACCTGGCATCCAGTTAATGAAAGGAGATGGGAGATGTGGGTTAGAGCTACTTTGACTTATAAAAAGCACTCAAACATTTTGAGTTTGCTATTTACAAAAAGCATCTGCTGACGTGGACCATGCCTCACAAAAAGAGATTTCAGAAGACCTAAAATCAAGAATTGTTGCTGTGCATAAAGATGGAATGGGTTACAAAGTTATTTCGAAGAGCTTAGATATTCATCTGTCCAAAGTTAGACAAATTGTCTATAAATGGAGATGATTTAGTACTATGGGTACTCTCCCTAGAAGTGGCCGTCCAGCCAAGATGACTCAAATGGCACACCGTAGAATGCTCAGTGAGGTAAAAAAGAGCCCTAGAGTGACAGCTAAAGACTTGAAGGAATCATTGGAACTGTTTAACATCTTTGTTCATGAGTCTACTGTATGGAAAATATTGAACAGGCATAGTGTTCATGGCAGGACAACACGAAGGAAGCCGCTGCTTTCCAAGAACAACATTGCTGCGTATCTGAAGTTTGCTAAAGACCACCTTGACACTCTACAACGCTACTAGGAAAATGTATTGTGGACTGATGATACTAAGGTTGAATTGTCTGGGAAGAACACGCAGCACTACATATGGCATAAAAGGGCACCGCACAGGGGCGGATCTAGAATTTTTTTATGGGGTGGCAAGGGGGTGTCATGCAGACTATGAGGGGTGGCAACACTAAAACAAGCGCCCATGCGTAGTTCTTATGGATTAAGGTACCAAGCTTCATTGCAACAAGTACTAGTTCATTAATTGGAGTTGCTATCAAATTATAAATGTCCATGAATTTGTGATAATGCATTAACATACTACGTGAGGCTTTTTTAAAAACTGCATTTCCACAGGAACCACATAGTAACCATTTTGATACTGATTTGCCAATATTTAAAAAAAAAAAAAAAAATAATATATATATATATATATATATATATATATATATATATTACATAATAAAAAATAAGTAACAAAATGTCTCCAGAGCACCAAGACATTGTTTATTAAACACATCAACACATTCTAAATGTTCCTTAGCTTGACATTTAGAACCGGCAATCTGGATTAAACGTCATCACCTTTGTTAAATGTACCCATGGATGGAAAATGCACGCACATCCCATGTTATTCTGCTAATGAAGTCCTGTAGGCCTATCACCTTTGTAACAGCTGGAATAATCAATTTGAAAGCGAAGATTAACACAAAATTAGGTCTAAATAAAATAAACTATACAGAATCTAGTGGTAACTTTTTGCCTTTAGTTTTCAGAGGTTTTGGATTCTAATTTGCCCAAATATAACTTTTTTTATTCTAATAGAACAAGATTGCATCTGTATGCCAGTGGATGAGCATTACACTTTAAAAATAAAATGTAGTAAAAGATGCAGGGAGATGAGTGTAGTGGAAACACAGACACATTTATTGACAGTTCTGTATATGAAAAAACATCGAACTCCAAAATTCAGACAGTGACAACCACAAACTCTCCGCTCCGGCAGTGGGAACCCGGAATGCGCCTGAGCACCCATGAAAGAGATGACACTGTTCACGAGCAACCGTCTCCCATCACACAACCCAGCCATGAAACAATCAGTTTATATAGGAAGGAATACACACTGTGCACTGGTGCAGATCACCTGGTTACCGCACACCTGAGAGCGATTAAGAGAGAGGGAAAGAAAGAGAAAAAGACAACACACACACACACTACATACACACAATACGGCCAAGAAGGCCATCACTATGGGGGACACGGAAAAGAGCGTGAGCTGCAGAAAAACTGCTGACACTAAACGACACTGATAACAGCTGCAACGGACACTTATCATAACATTCAAAATAAAACATTCCAGCAATGGATCGCCAGTCAAAACACACACAGATGAAACAGAAACTCAGACTCAAGAACTGGAGATGTTTTATGTGGATTATACACATACCTGACGAAAGCTATTTCAAAAAGTGGTGAGGACACATCTTATCCATCTCAACCCATAACTGACAGTGATGTATCTAATAATCATTCAGTGAATACTTGGAAACAGCTGAGAAATTAATCTTTTACCTCTTTTTTTTTCTCCACGTATTTGTCCATGTGGTCATTGTTGTTGAAGAAATAAGCTCATCAACCTGAGAGAGCCCAAACACTGTACATGTGCTGCAATAGTAGGTAGGCGAATGGTCGATGCTGTGATTGGCCGCTGCTGTAAACAATCACGGGATTGGCCACTGCTGTAAACAATCACGCTATGTGTCTGTTGTCATTTATGCATTCGGTGAGAGTTTAGGCAGTTTGACATGAATAAACCTCTACACTATGTCAAAATCAACAATAATATACTTACATTTATATTTAATACATTTGGATACTTATGCTGGGGTGGCAGATGGGGTGGCAATGCTTTTTCTTAGGGTGGCATTTGCCACCCCATGCCACCCCGGTAGATCCGCCCCTAGCACCGCATATCAACATGAAAACCTCATCCCAACGGTGAAGTATGCTAGAGGGAGCATCGTGATTTGGGGTTGCTTTGCTGCTTCGGGGCCTGGACTGCTTGCCATCATCGAGGGAAAAATGAATGGTCCAAAATTCCTTCTGAATGTTGTGCAGGTCTAATCCGCAGCTACCGGAAATGCTTGGTTGAGGTTATTGCTGCCAAAGGAGCATCGACCAGTTATTAAATCCAAGGGTTCACTTACTTTTTCCACAGCAATTTGAATGTTTAATGGGATGTATAATTAAAGATTATAATTGTTTGTGTTGTTATCTTAAGCACACTGTGTTTGACTATACTTGTGACTTTGATGAAGATGAGATCACATTTTACGACCAATAAATACAGAAAACCAGCTAATTCTAAAGGGTTATATATATATATATATTGTTTAATCCATGTCTTCTGAAGTGACTTGTATCTCAAATCATATGGATTCATTTTATGCTACCTTTATGCCCTTTCTAAAGCTTTAAAGTTGTATCCTTCAAAATATCTGCATTAGTGTTCCACAGAAGACAGAAAGTCACAAGTCTGAGATGGCATAGGGGTGAGTAAATGAGAGAATTATCATTTTTGGGTGAACTATTCCTTCAATGTGCTCAATGTCACAAATTTGCTGAGTGACCTAGACATAGTGCAATGTCTTAAATATTTATTCTTCATTATGTCATACACGTATCTTTGTTTGAAATGCTAAATAATTGTTGCAAAAACCTAAAACTTTGTTTATTCCCAGGTCTAAACTGAATTTTCATTGTGGTCTCAGACTTTTGGGCCCCACTGTATGTACAGTACCTTCCGTCGTTAGAATGATCCTTGTAGAGTGAGTGGAACTCTGAAGTGTGAGACAGAGAGAAAGTGTGTGTGGGATGTGGAAGTCGGAAAAAAGGTCTACCTAGAAGATCATCCGCTTGAAGCACAGCCCTCCCCTTCTCTCTCTCTCTCTCTCTCTCTCTCTCTCTCTGTGTGTTGCTCAGCTGGCTCTACTCACTCTCTCAGTCATTGTGCTGTTGTGAGTTTGAGTGTGCTGACTGCTGAGAGAGAGCACTAGAGGAGCGCTCAGGGCTTCAGCAAGCTTTAGTTTAGTCTCACTGTGCTTTCAGACGAGTTACTATTTAAAACAGCCAGAGAGAGAAAGAGAGCAAAAGATACACAGGAGATAAACAGCCACAGGCGCTGGATAAGAACACACACACAGTTTGAAAGTGAGACGTGTGGAAACACTCATGCTCATCTCCTAAAGCTGTGACCCCTTCAACAGGAGAGATGTGATCGTTCTGTGTCACACACACACAGACTTAACGAACATATACCACACCTGCTCTGTCCTCAGGTGCTGTTCTGAAGGACCGGATTGCTGAACGAGGACTGCGCACAGTTAGGGGCGAACATGGACTACCTCTCCGGGATTGTACTGCTGCTGTTGGGGCTTTTTGGAGCTGGAGCTCAGCGGAGCAAGAACAACGTACCCCGACTGAAACTCTCGTATAAAGGTGAGTGACACTAAACATCACCTACTGCTGCTGCTGGGGATACGCTGGGAGGAAGAGGAATTATTGAGAATGATGGAGGAATCAGGTCTGATCTTTAGACTTGTTGAAGTTTATGGGATCAGTTCGGGCTGGAGGGGCAGCTCATACCAATCTGGTTCTTTCATTAAAATGATTCACATGATTTCATAATGCATGGTGCATTATATATATATATATATATATATATGTATATATATATATAAAAAGCCATTTCAAGCACACACACACACACACACACACACACAAAAAATCTTTTTAGCTTTCATAATGCATGATTAAAACACTGAAGTGGTTTATTTAAAGCAATTGTGTGTAGTTGCGCTTGAGTTACAGTAAGCAGGTCCAGTTCTGCAGTGGTTTTATTGTAATTGTATTGACATTGTCTGTTGTTTTAGGTTGGTACTGTAGACGTTAGGGTAAAAAGTGACTGCAAATCATTTTAAATGGCTTTTCAAAGGTAGCACATCCAGATATAGAAAAAGTCAAGTACAGTCAAGTGTAATTTTTGAACATTTAGATTTTTTGAGGGTTTAAAGGCAGAAATGAGAAGCTTATAGTTTAATAAAAAGCACTTACATTAATTCTTCTGTCAAAACTTGTGTATTTTTTGAGCTGTGAAGTTGTTTAAATGATCATTTTAGGGTTTCTGGCTTTGTGTCTTTGTAATGTCGGATATAACTACACAGAAACGTTTTTATGACATTAAAAGTATGTTTACAGATTGACATCATTCACTTCCATTGTACGTGCTTTAAAGTAACCACGATGTTAGATTTGTTTAAGAAATGAAGGGATTTTTGTGGTGATCAACATTATTGCACAAATACTGTCGACTGAGCTTAACTTGTATTGAAACTGGAATATTCCTTTATTAAGTCTTTATGCTTCCCATAAAGAAATCTGAAATATGGAAATAAATGCAAAGCACTGTGTATGAAATACATATTTGTATATGGTTTTCACTTAAAAAAGTCACCTATTGTACATACTGTATATAAAACATATATGTGAAAACCCTACAAAAAGGCCACTTTTCAT
>NC_059361.1:2452500-2560000 GCF_019703515.2 Myxocyprinus asiaticus | reverse complement strand
ACGCAGACAGACCCTTCTCTATTAAGGGGGTTGCCGGTGGCGCACCAAGTGGGCGCATTTGGGACACCCCATGTGTAAAATGTTCAAGGACGTTCAATTCCCAATCCCCTTGTATAACCCTAAAGTAACACTTTCTATGAAGCCCATATTTATAATGCACTGTAAAGGCCTTATAATGCTTTAGTAATGTTTCATAATGCACCTTATTTAAGCAATATCACACGAGCAAGGGTGTGATATGGCCTTACATCAGCATTGCTGTGATTATCTACAGCCTCATGCCTGCGGCTGAATCACAGCAATGCTGATTTAGGGCCATATAGCATGACTGCGAGTGTGATGTTGCTTATATACAAGTGTCTTTCACTATAGAAACCACAATCTCCTCCGCCATTTTGAACAGAAAGTCCTCTCCAATAAACTCTGGTAAGAGGTAAGCATCTTGAGTTTGTGTAATTAATCAGTCTGTTGTGTCTTTCAGCTGTGATGAGCCTTAATGCTGAAGTTGTTCATTTAAAGCCGTTTAAAGCTATTTCCTAGCTTTAGTAGTGTAGTAGTAATATGAGCGATCATGTAGTGCTGATGAATGAAAACACTGACTGACACTGACTCACTTTATGTCACCAACTGGCTCATATTACACACAAAAATTGTTTTTTGCCACCTGCTGGCTAAAATATGTAATGTCACAAAATTAAATGTATAGAGACAGATAGCTTTTAACACATCTGCACAAACACAAGCAGAGTGATACACACAGTGATGGTGTGAGACCATCAGCACTCGTGTAACGTCTCTTATCCAATCAGATTCGAGGACCGGAACTAACTGTTCTATATAATAAGTTATAACTTCTCATAAAAAATTGTAACAATTATAATACATTATATTCATTACATATTACCTATTCAGTATAATACATTCAAACACATGTAACATCCAATTATATCTGCAGAAGTTATAATGTATTATACATATTTGTAACATATACTGTATATAATATGTATGCTTTAAGTAAAGTGACAAAAGTAATGTCTTCTTATAAACATCTGTAAGATATTTTTAAGTGGTTATAAGACATTACAAGTCATGCTGGAAGTTATAAGCATTACACATGTACACAAACTCTAAATAACACACATTCAGTGTACATTTTGAGATATTACGAAAAACACGTGTAAAGCTACAAGGTTAAAATAGATCAGAAACTCTAAATATTTATGTTGATCACACATGTAGCCAATAAAAAAAATCAAACTGATTCTATACTGGACTCTATTCAATAAACTTTAATATTTGTGCATCTTATTTATAAATAACTTCCATTATATAAGTGTGACTTGTAATGTATTGTATGTTATAAGTTTATGTTATGACTGTTTATAAGAAGATATTGATTTTGTAACTTAAAGCAGTCAAAGAACACTTATAATATGATCATAAAGTCTTTTAACAGTTTACACTATACAGCACTTATAACATTAACTTTATTAACTTCTGCTGTGTTATAACTGGATGTTGCTTGTGTTATAATGCATTATACTCTAAAGTATAACTATGAATAGGGGAAGTCTTATAATGTACTTATAACTGTAGTTATAATTATTATGAGAAGTTATAACTTATTATAAGGTGTATTATGAGACATTATGAATGCAGTATAATGCATTTATAATGATCTTTTACAATGCATTATAAATATAGGATTTGTTTTGCAATAAAGACAAATAAATGTATCTGACTTTTGAAATGACTACTTAGAATTAAATTAAAAAAAAAATGGAGATAAAATATTGATTTGAGGCAGATATGAAGCTAGCACAGCTATGTAGGAAATTGGTTGATTAGAACAATGGACAATTAGCACTCATTAGGCAATACTATTTGACTACAGAATTTTGTGCCCGCCCACTTTTTCAGCCGTCTTGGTTCTGGAAGTATTTTTCCCATTCGTTGTTTGCATGGAGATTTCATAAAATCCTTCATAAAAAAGTTGTGCGCCATGAACCAAACCAACCAGCACCAAGGTGAATCATAACATTACAAACTTTGATTTGAAGCTCTATTATTAAGTGTAATTAACTCATTAGACATCCTTTTGTCTTCTCAAAATTAGTGTATCTTTCTGAAAGAACGATATTTGAAGGGACTTTTTTGTTTTTTAAAAAATGCCCACAATTTTGTGTATGTGTGCGTGCATGGACTGAAGTGATGGTGAGATGAATTCCTGGAGTTTAAAGTATGTCTGAGTGTCTAAAAGGCATTCTGAGTGTTTTTACTGTTTGTGCCAAATGGAAACACCATGGCCACTCCAAACTGAGCTCTCCAAACAAGAGTGAGACTCTCTTTCTCTCTGGCCTCTTTTAACTCATCTCAACCTTTAGTCTTAACCTTTCTACTTTTTTCTTCATCCTACTCTACTCTTCTCCTCTGTGCCACTACACAGTTTTATCTTACCTCTCTCACACTCTCCTCTTTCACTCTTTCCTCCCTCTTGTTTCTCTTCTTTTCCCCTCAGGCCTTTTGAAACACTCTTCTGTCACATTCAGTTCTGTTCTGACAGAGAAACACATATGCGGGTGAGTGTTTGTGCATGGTTATGGAAGTTGCGTGATGCACAATTCACTTAAAACCTCAAGATTTTAGACTCTGAAGTTTTTATCTCTTTTGCATTCTTGGTGACACAAGAAGTTAATTCATTTAGTTTAATTCATTCATTCATTGAGCCTACACTAATTTTGATTTATTTATGTATTTTGCTCTATAGGGTACTTGAGTTTATTGTATGGTTCTTTAGGGAGGTAAAATGTTCTTGATGCTATACTACAGGTTCTTCAGAGCAACATACTGATTCCTGAGTTCTTTAACCCTCATGTTGTCTTCCGGTCATTTTGACCCGAAGAGGATTTTCTTTTGCCTGAAAACGCTAGTTAATGTTATCCTATTTGTCTAAAACTTTCTGACTTTGTTCACACAGGGTATCTAAATCCTTTTTTTTCACTCAAAAATGGAGATGCATAAGCTCATGTCAGTGAGGCCTATGATCAATAAGTTCCAAAAAGAAATACAAAACCTGTCCTAATTGAAATTAAACAAGGTGACAAAAAGATCTAATCATATATTTGGTGATAATAAAGCATAATGAAAGATCTATAAGCTATTTTAATAGGCCGGTCATTTTTGACCGGGAAGACCACATGTGTGACTTTGTGCAATTATTTACTAAATAAAAGCATTTTAAAACAAAGTTTCTGGTTAAACATGAAGGCACACTTGTTTGATAAATAGTACAGAGTGTTTTCATATTTTATTTAATATTGCCAAAATTATCCACAAATATATATATGTATATTTTTTCCAACTAGAAATTAGGTGCATAAGCTCAGGTCAATGAGGCCTACGATCAGTAAGTTCCAAATAGAAATACAAAACAGACAAAAAATTGACAAAAAGATCTAATCCAATGTTTGGTAATAAAATAGCATAATGAGAGTTTTATAAGCAATTTTTAATAGGCCGGTCAATTTTGACCGGGAAGACCAAATTAGATCAAATAAGTATATAACACAGTAATAATTCTGGTTCATTTCGAGTCAGACGTGAATGACCTGCAGTTCATTAAGTTTTTGATTCACAAAAAAAAAAAAAAAAAAAAAAAAAAACGGATGAAAATAGTCAACATTGTGAAGGAAACACTGTTTATTTAGCTGTCTAGATTCAAAAGAACTGAGTTTTGAGAGTCATTAGTTTAGTAATGGGACAACACTAGTCATATTGTATGTTTAATGCTGTAGATTCAAAGGAATCGACTCATAAGAGTCATTCATTGGGGAATCAATCTACACTGGTCACTTTGTATGTTTTGCGCTACAGGTTCAAAAGAATTGACTCATAAGAGTAATTTGTTGGGGAATCAAACTGCACTGGCCATGCTGTATGTTTAACGCTGTAGATTCAAAAGAATCGACTCATAAGATTATTTTATTCCTGCATCGGACTACACTGGTAACGATGTATGCTTCACGTGGTAAATGCAAAAGAATCGACTCATAAGAGTCATTCATTCAGGAATCGGACTACACTGGTCACTTTGTATGTTTTGCACTACTGATTCAAAAGAATCGACTCATAAGAGTAATTTGTCGGGGAATCAAACTGTACTGGCCATGCTGTATGTTTAACGCTGTAGATTCAAAAGAATCGACTCAAAAGATTATTTCATTCGTGAATCGGACTACACTGGTCACTTTGTCTGTTTTGCGCTGCTGATTCAAGAATCGACTCATACGAGTCAGTCATTCAGGAATCGGACTACACTGGAAACCTTCTATGTTTCGTGCTGCTGATTCAAAAGAATCGACTCATAAGAGTCATTCATTCAGGAATCGGACTACACTGGTCACTTTGTATGTTTTGCACTACTGATTCAAAAGAATCGACTCATAAGAGTAATTTGTTGGGGAATCAAACTGTACTGGCCATGCTGTATGTTTAACACTGTAGATTCAAAAGAATCAACTCATAAGAGTCATTCATTAGGGAATCAATCTACACTGGTCACTTTGTATGTTTTGCACTACTGATTCAAAAGAATCGACTCATAAGTGTTATTTGTTGGGGAATCAAACTGTACTGGCCATGCTGTATGTTTAACGCTGTAGATTCATAAGAATCGACTCAAAAGATTATTTCGTTCGTGAATCGGACTACACTGGTCACTTTGTCTGTTTTGCGCTGCTGATTCAAGAATCGACTCATACGAGTCAGTCATTCAGGAATCGGACTACACTGGAAACCTTCTATGTTTCGTGCTGCTGATTCAAAAGAATCAACTCATACGAATCATTCATTTGAGAATCGGACTACACCATAGTTCATATGAACTATCCCTTTAAAGAAGAAATCTCTTACAAATGTAGCCCCTCAGTCCTTCAGTTCACTTAGCAGTATCAGCAATGTTTCCATTGAAACGACTTCTGTGGATTGCTCATGTATAATGTTGTGGTAATGTGTCTGGAGTTCAGAATGAGGTCAGGTTTGGCAGGGAAGATCCAGGAGCCCCTGAGGTTACCCAGTTTTGGCATCATGCAGCTCTGTGCTCTGTGAACAGAAATGACATGAAGTTTCAAATGCAAGCGAATATCATGCACCATGTTCCTCTTTGTTCAAGTGTGTGTAATTATGAAAGCTAAGAAGGCTGGCGCTGTTATTGCAGTTAAAACAACACTCGCACGTAACACGCTAGAGAGAAAGAACACTGGCATCCCTGTTGATCTGCTCACTGTCATAACTCTCAAAAATGAAGATGAGGTTGGAAACAATCACAAGCTTATTTGAAAACTCAGCATATGCGGATTAATGACACAATATTTCTTTCAGTTTTTGAAGTTGTTAGGAGATCATTGCTCCATAATTCACTTCACCAAAAGGTTCTTAATTTTTATCCCCACAGAAATGTTGGAGTCCAATAATTTGCTCACTTTCAACGGATTGGCCAACAGCTCTGCCTATCACACCTTTTTATTGGATGAAGAGAGGGGGCGGCTGTTCGTGGGGGCAAAAGACCATGTCCTGTCCTTCAACTTGATTGACATCAACATAGACCAACAACTGGTAAGAAGATGGGGTTAAAACAGCAAGATCGAGCCACGTGTCACAAATGCTGATTGTTATCTGTGTTGACTGTAACTAAGCGTTTTTCTGGGGTTCTCCTACACTACAAAAATAATTCAAAATAGTCCAGATGGGTCCCTTTTGGTGTTCAGGAACAGTGAGGCCACAATAGGTCTATTTGTCCTGCTTTCTTGCTCTCTCTGAGTACGAACTGAAGCACCAGTGGGCGGGGCCAAGGGTGCATTGATTTTAAGTAGAAGTGGCCATGAATTAATGTGCCCCCAAGTGATGTAGGGAAGTTGCGGAAGTAGAGAACGAAGCATTTTTGCAGCTTGGTGTCAGTAAATGCTTTTATTGCATTGGAGATTAAGTTTTGAGTTCTGAAATGTACAGTATGTTTTTATAGTAGATAGACTTCTTATATGTCAAAACATCAAGGACATTTTTATTCTTCATGACCTTTAATCCCTGACGCAGACCTTCAGCAAAAGAGGGTGAGGTTTCAGAAGCAAAAAAAAGAAAAAACGGCAAGTCGCTAAGTGTTTTTTTTTTTGAGTCGGCTCATTATGATGTAACTGTAAAAAAATTCTGAATATTGCAGTATTGCCTGCAAAGAAGGGTTACAGCATAGAGAGGGTATTTAGGTTGAATACAGTAGAACTGAAGATACTTGCGTTTTAAACATACAGTCTCTCTGACTCTTTTCCTGTCTGCGAACGCAACATCAGCACACAGGGGGATCTGTTTCCAGCGAAACGTGATGAATATTTCGGAGTAAAGCTGTCATAATGATCACTGTGAGTCTGCCTGAGTGCTGGACAAATAATGAACAAAATAAATGCAGCAAAGTACAGTTAAACAGCACTGGCGTTGAAACTTCAGCCCACTTCAGCTTCTACAAAACCTAATAAAAAAAAATGTCCACACAACAATTAAAATAGATACCTTTTAATGTAGATACAGAAGTTATAATCAAGAATTTACCATAGTCAGCAATCATAGTTACCAGTATGTGGGTTAAAGGTCGCAATTTATATTACATTGTATATATAGTGTTGTTATGTTCTCAGCACACTCTATCTAGGGGTTTTAGAGGAGTAACAGGACTGTGGTTTTAAGAGCGATGATCTATACCCTGCCCCAGCACCACAGACAACAGAGTTATTTAGAAACATTTATTTGGCTCAGAAAACAGAAGTATTAAATAACAACTTAAATAGGAAATAGCATCAACTTCAGGAGGGGGAAAAGGCCAAAACAACAAACATAAGAGAGTGTTCAATGAAAAACAACAGAAAATGTACACAAACTCCTTGACTGGCCAAAAACAGGAGAAAACAGTGTAATACAAACAGAAATGGCTCCCACCTCCCTACAGCTTCCATAGAAAAGTTAAACATGAATAACTGAACAGTGTTTAAGCTGTGCAACAGGTTTAAACGTTGAAAAATCACTAACAACAGTAAATAAACGGAAACAATAAATAAACCACGTTTAAGCTACAACAAGCATAAAAGTTGGAGTCACCATCAACAGTAGTTAAAGTAATAATAACTGTGAAAGCTTAAACTAAGCTTTCCAGCTACTCAATCAACAGAGTACTAAGCGGTACAATATAATGCTCTATAAAAAGAACAAAACGGTACAACACGGCATTCTATAAAAGGACAAAGCGGTGCAACATGGCATCCTATAAAATGACAAAGCGGTACAACACAAATGCTCTATAAAAGGACAAAGCAGTCCAACACGGCACTCTATAATAGGACTAAGCGGTACAACACTGCGCTCTATAATAGGACTAAGCGGTACAACATAAATGCTCTATAAAAGGACAAAGCAGTCCAACACGGCCACTCTATAATAGGACTAAGCGGTACAACACTGCGCTCTATAATAGGACTAAGCGGTACAACATAAATGCTCTATAAAAGGACAAAGCAGTCCAACACAGCGCTCTATAACAGGACAAAGCAGTCCAACACAGCGCTCTATAAAAGGACAAAGCGGTGCAACACGGCGCTCTATAATAGGACTAAGCGGTCCAACACGCCGCTCTATAATAGGACTAAGCGGTACAACAGGGTGCTCTATAAAAGGACAAAGCGGTACAACACGGCGCTCTATAATAGGACTAAGCGGTACAACACAAATGCTCTATAAAAGGACAAAGCAGTCCAACACGGCACTCTATAACAGGACAAAGCAGTCCAACACAGCGCTCTATAAAAGGACAAAGCGGTGCAACACGGCGCTCTATAACAGGACAAAGCAGTCCAACACAGCGCTCTATAACAGGACAAAGCGGTCCAAAACGGTCCTCTATAAAAGGACAAAGCGGTCCAACACGGCGCTCTATAAAAGGACAAAGAGGTACAACAACACAACACACTGAGCTGGGACAGGACAAAGACCACCGCTCAGGAGGTTCTCACTCTCTGTGAGTTTCCCCTCTGCTTTTAAGCTGCCTCTCTCCTGATTATTGAGCAGGCTCAGCTGGGAACAATCAACTACCTGCTGGAGAGAGTGTGGGAGGAGCAAAAGAGGAAAAAGAGGGAGAAAACACAGGGAAAATACACACCACAGAAACTCCACAACAAGTGACGTTGACAACTATATACAATAAGAACAATAAAAAGAAATACGTCCCTGGACGTAACAGTGTCCACTGTGCTGTTTCTGTATTATCCGTGAATAAGCATCAATGAATACACCTGCATCAATTTTACACAACCTATATGGTTTATTATTGCATGACATCAACAAATTATTAATTAATTTGCTTAAAACAAAATGCAAAGGATCAGTCATTAACTTCAAATGAGTTGAATGTAATATCTGTCAAATATAACACATAAATATTACATGCCCCTTCTAACATCACAACTGTTTGTGTAGCTTTTAATGTTCTTTCTAAATATTATGTTCTTAAATATTGATTTAGATGATCAAGGTGAACTGTATAATTGTTTTTGTTTTTTTCAGCACATGGATTTTTGTTTAAAATATATTTTTATGTACATTTTCTATTGATCAGCAGTAAAGAGAAAATGTGCTGAAAAAATGAGCTTATTGTCCAGGTCTATTACGTTATTCAAAAATACATTAAAAATGCAGTTCACACAAAACAATTACTTGAATAGACCTCTACTATTATTAAAATGTTTTCAAGTCATTTTGATATTTTCTTTCTGGGGCCTAAAATCAAATGTCAAAGTGGTGTAACCATCTGGAGATGATAATGATAATAAATATCTCAAATATTTCAAAGCTGAAATTTAAAAAAGCTGAGAAAAAAATAAATAAAACAAATATTGGCATAAGTAGTTTGGAATAATCTTTCATTATTATGTCTTAACCCCTTAAACTCTATGGAGAGATAGTTATATATCACCCCTAAATCCAAAAGGGGCACTATATCGGAAAAAAAAGTTTACGCTTAAATCGTTAAAGTCTCTGTATACATAAGTCAGACATATGATATCATTTGAAAGCTTAGAATCTGAACTTTTCACCATTGCTTCTTTATTTGTTACTTAAAATAAGAAACTAAGGCCTCAAAACATTTGCGTTGAGAATGAGCGCCCCCTAGAGGCAATGGGGTAGAGATATTTATATGAAAATAAAAGTCCTTCACATAGCACATAAATGGACATGTCATATATCAAATGAAACCTCTCACTCTCAGAAATGTGACTGTACAGTGTATTTCCTTCCTCTAATACCACAGTTTGAAAGATTTTCAAAAGAATCACAAAGTGAAGTATGATTTCTGTAACTCATCAAATACAAACATCTCTTTTATGCTCTGATAACTGCTGCTGTAAGCCCCAAATAACTAAAATCTTTATATCTACTTTTACCTTAGGGAGTTTTCAAAAACATGAGCCATTATTTACTTGTCTGTGGACTTGCTTGGCTGAATAATCCAATGTTATATCTTAGATGTCCAGTACAAAATATGCAATCCAGAAGGAAAAGCATGCAAAACAAATCATCAGAAAAATATGTTTACGACTACTGATGATAAAAACTTATATATCATAGCAAAGGGGAGGATCTCGGCTTTCTAATGACAGAGATTTCTCATTCCTAGATTGAGCTTCTAGTCCACTCAGAGGCCGAGATATTCAATGAAACAATGAGGGTGGTGCTTGAACTGAAAATTAGACTGAATGTCTATGGACGAGCACATCTGTGAGGGCTAAAATGCGTTGGAGCGCCACCTACATTTCAGATCTGTATATTGTGATGGAATGTGATAGAGAAAAAATCTTGCTGCTATCTAGTGGAATAAAATGAGACTTTTCAAAGTGAGGTAGAGTGAACAGAACCAGAATTACATGTTTACAAATTTAGGGAAAAAAACAAAAAAAGTTGTCTTTTTTATTTTATTTATTATGAAAAAATGCGGGCTGCAGCCCAAAAATATACGAGTTTATATATATATATATATATATATTATTATTATTATTATTATTATTATTATTATTAACATTTGAAAAATGTATGTTCACCAAATCAAAGTCAGTTGATTTACTGTAACCAACATGCAGATAGCTATTCTGTTGTTAAAAAAGTGTAAAATTGTAAAAAAATAAATAATCCCCAAAAATCAGATGTTTTGACATTTTTATGAAAAGGAACATATTATTCTTGTCAAATAGAATTAAAGTAACCCTAAGAAAAGAAATTGATATTTTTTACTCAAAAAGTAGCATATTAAGAAAAATAGTTTTACCTTAAAAATTTCGTTTGAAAATGCAATTAATGATTATGCTGTGTAATCAAGGTGCAAGGAAAGGATATTAATACATTACACCACTTGATATTTTTAAAGTCATTAAATCGATGTGTTGTAGAAAATGCTTTTCAATGTTTTTAATGTATTTAAAAATGTATGAAACCAAAAAGGACACTTCTGCAAATTTGACTCATTTGTTTTAAACTAGATTTCTCATTTATATCACCTTAGACAAATTTATTTGTCAAGGACCCTGATAGATAAAATGAATATCAAATGACTGAGAAGAGCATTATAATCAGAAATATATCAAGTCGAGCACATTCTTCAGCATTTTAAAGAGCCAATTCAGTTGGATCACGCTGGATCACAGAGGTGGAGTCTTTAGTGCCATGTAATTTAGCAAATAAAGGCAAAAAGAAGATCGATTAAAAGCTTACTATAGTATATATATATATATATATATATATATATATATATATATATATATATATATATCCAATAACATGTCCACATATTTCTCCCCTTTAAATCTCTCTTTCTCTCTGAACTGGCAGATATCCTGGCCTCCTTCACCTTCTCGACGAGATGAATGCAAGTGGGCTGGAAAAGACGTCCAGGTAAGTTATTTCCGTTTGCTTTCTTTTTCCTGTCCTCTCTACAACCCTGAGATAGTACATTAGCCTCTTTTTCATTCATCCTGGTCTCATAGAAACATGTTACTATACTTAGATTTTTGCAAAATGATATTCAGGTGTCTCATTGTACGTATCGTGACAGTTTCCTGGTGAAGTGAACACTAGAGACGCTACAACAACAACGAATTTAATTCACGTTCACACAAATCAGGAGTAAAACGGCAGATTATCAGTTCATAAACACTTACTTTCGCCCTTTTCCTCACACAATGTTATCTTATAACATCTAAACACTTTTACTGTAGTGCATGACTTGTAATGAATGTTATGTTTGAGATGAAGACCCGATTGGTTTGTTTTTGACAGAGTATGAAAAGCTTTTCATGTCTTTCAACCTTCTTTTGCTTTCACAAGGAAAGTCAAGGGTTTCAGCTCAGCAGATGTCAATGGAAGAGTGAATAAAAATGAAATCACTGAATTGTGGGACAGCGGTGTGTACACAGTTTCCAGGCATAACTGCCATTTGGTCTCCTTAATTCCATGGCAGATACGGCCCGAGGCACTGCCTTGAAATTTAAGAGCTGTAGCAGTCGGCCCTTTGCCCCGTTAGCATCATAAAGAATCTATAAGCTTGGTTTCTTCTCAATGGCGCTTATTTGAATTGCAATAAAACACATTGTGTGAGATTTTGATGTAAACATGTTCTCTGTGAATGGCGGGCTGCTCTCTGAAAGATGGCTTTTATGTGGAGAGGGGTGTTTGTGAAAGACAGATTGACTGAAGCTTGTTTGAAGTGAAGGGGGACAATGTCAATTTAGGGCCCTTTTGAGGGCCGATGAAGGCAGAAAACTGCATGTCCTGTTGAAGGGCTGAAGGATCTCAGCTGCAATTTGTCCGAAACAAAGGGAGAGTGAGATCAATACTCATTCAACACAAAAACATCCATTCATGTTGATGGCAGCCATACACTTTGAAAAATGTAACTTGTGTTGAGAATCTTATGTGAAGCATAATGAAGAATATGAAATTATTATTACATTACAAACAGGATGCAAAGACGCAGCACCTCCTTTGGGTCACTCAAATCAATCGACAGCATTTATGGCATAATGTTAATTAATTGTTTTTACTCGTCCGTTCTTATCTTTAAAAAAAGCAAAAATGAGGTTACTGTGCGGCACTTACAATGTAAGTGATTGGGGCCAATTACTGGAGGGTTTAAAAGCAGAAATTTCTTCTGTATTATTTGAGCTGTAAAGTTGTTTAAATCGTCGTTTGTTCGGTCGCTTAAGGGTTTATGGCATTACATCGTCATGGCAACAGTGTTGTAAAATTGTCCATAACTTTCCACAGATGCGGTTAGTAAGTGATTTTATCTCACTAAAATCATGTTAACACATATATTGTTTATGTCTTTTGGCTATACTTTTGAAACAGTGAGTATTTTAATGTTTACAGATTGATCCCATTGACTTCCATTGTAAGTGTCTCACTGTAACACAGATTTTTGCTTTTTTTTTTATACCCTCCTATGGTATTGAAAAATGGCAACTTCCTTTGGTATTCGTGGTCATTTTTGACCGAAAGGTTTAGATGTTTTCTGCTTTGTTTTTTGATGATGATAATGATGCAAAGATGTGAATCCTAATGGCTTCTTGTAAACTAATTTTATATTTTATCACAATATATGAATTTGGATATATATTTATACATTAACAAACTATTATTTGTCAAAGTTTAGCATTTTAAAATTGATTTGAGATGTCAGTTTTTGCAGTTAATGTCATTATGCTTGCAGTCAAACCTGACCATGGTGTTACAGCCAGCGGTCCCCATGAGGGAAATGGCTTATTAAATATACTTAACAATGTTTTTTTTTTTTTTTTTGAAAATGTAAAAATGTGAGGGTTAGGTTTAGGGGTAGGGTTATGGTTAGGGGATAGAAATTATCGTTATATCTGTATAAAATCCATAAAATGCATGGAAGTCTATGGAGAGTCCCCACAATGATATACAAACAAGTGTGTGTGTGTGTGTGTGTGTGTGTGTGTGTGTGTGTTTGTGTGTGAGTGGGTGTGTATGTTTTGCACTGAGGATGTTTTAGAGTCTCACCCTGTACTTTCTGTCTTGTTTTTTCTTATTGTGGCTGATTTATTGATTGTATTTGACAGATGATTTTTTTTTTTTTAAATAAAATAAAAAAATGTCTCTGTTTTTTAATGGTCGGTAAATTTTGACCGTGAACATAGTGTAACTTTCTTTTTTACGACCACTTAAACATTGAATTAAGCCTTTTTTTTTTCTTTTTTTTTTATTCAGATGGCAAATGGAGGAAAAGTCACCAAGTCTTGCACTGCTCAGATAAAGGAAACCATTTTTATTAAATTTGTAAAAAATTATTTAGGTAAAAAAATGACAGAATGCCATAGGAGGGTTAAAGAAAATAAATAGATTTTTGTGATAATCAACATTATTGCACAAATGCTGTTAATTGAGCTTAATTTGTATTAAACCCTATACTACAGACACAGTGTGCTCCGTGGTGCTGATGAAGTAACAAGTTGAAAAAGGGGCCAAATCTCTGAGTCACGTATTATGTGTTATAGTATCCTTGTGTACTCTTCTGTAAACCTTTTCCTCATCAAATGAGTCACTGCAATCTGCTCCGGACTAGACTTGCTCAGACACGTGGCTTTAACACAACTGAGGAGCTTCTGAAACACACACATTTCCATAGGCAAAATCCCTGTTGAGATGCGTGAGATGTGTACATGCTCACACACACAAACACACACTAACCCTGAGAGTTTAGGCCACTGGGGAACTCTGGACACCCATAACAGGATTTCCCTGTTAATGCATTAAACTCCCCACTGAAAAACAACTCCAGCTGTTGTAATATTTTCCTTTTCATAAAGCTATCTGTGTGTGTGTTGGTCAGCTCTGCTGCTGTTTTTGGAATTCTGTCACCTGTCTCTGAGAGCAGAAGTGTTTTCAAAATGCACACAGAATGAGACACCTTTACATCAACAAACAGATTTTTTATTACCATATTACAAACTAAGCAAAGGATTGGGTCAGTCACTATTGAACTAACAGAAGAGACACATATGTCGCTTATTCTTAGTGTATATTTGGACTCTTGAAAATGGTTGTTTTATTGTGAATAAATAAAGTTACATTTCTAGTTTCAACATTATTTGTACTTCAGACCTTTGTTTTGTTGGACATGAAAAACTAGCTTCATGCCATGTAACACATTTGGTTTTCGACCATTGAAAATGGGAACAATTTATGCATGGAGCCACACTGAGATCCCCATATCTCTGGTAGTGAACCATTTAGGGCCTTAAAAATTAAGATACAAAAAGAAAAGTTTGTTCTGAACCAGAATCTAACAGGATATTAAAATATCTTTAATACTTCTGGAGTTACAGGCACTCCAAATTTGAAAAAAAAACAACAAAATAAATGTGTTTTGCTTGGTTTGATATTTTGTTATGTAATGCAATGAATTTCATGCATTTTTATGGGTGCCTAAGTGTGTTTTAAGCCCACTCACTATATGTGGTGTGTGTGTGTTTGTGTGTATGTGTTTGTGTGTATTTGTGTGTGTGTGTTTGTGTGTGTGTGTGTGTTTGTATGTGTGTGTGTTTGTGTGTATGTGTGTGTGTGTTTGTGTGTGTGTGTGTGTATGCGTGTGTGTGTGTGCAAGTGTGTTTGTTGTGTGTGTGTGTGTGTGTGTGTGTGTGTACAGGTTTTTGTGTGGACCAAGTATTGAGAATCAACCTGTTCTGTGAGGACATTTCTGGTTGTGAAGACATTTTGGGTGGTCCTCACAAGGGAAATGGCATATTAAATTATGTTTTTTGAAAATGTAAAAATGCAAAAAGATTTCTGTGAGGGTTAGGTTTAGGGGTAGGGTTAGGGTTAGGGGATAGAATCTATAGTTTGTTCAGTATAAAATCACTATGTCTATGGAGGGTCCTCACAAGTATAGCAAACCAACATGTGTATGTTTGTGTGTGTGTGTGTGTGTGTGTGTGTGTGTGTCTGTGTGTGTTTGTGTGTATGTGCATATGTGTGTGTATGTGTGTGTGTGTGTGTGTATGTGTGTGAGTGTGTGTGTGTGTGTGTGTGTGTGTGAGTGTGTGTTTGTGCGTGTGTGCATGTGTGTGTGTGTGTGTGTTAAGCCGTGTCTTTAGGCTGTTGTTGACTCAGATGGTTGTGTTTATTTATCTGAGAACCCAGTGACGACTGTGAATCAAGAAATACTGATGCACCACCGATTTAGTTTGCTTTTGTCTCAGTCAAGTTCACTGTGTTGTTTTGAAAGTTTTTGTTGTTAAAATGTTAACTATATCAAAATAATGCAATATTCTCTGATTATAAACAAATGTTGAGAAGTTCTCTCTCTCTCTGTCTGTCTTGTCTATCTGCAGAATGAGTGCTCTAACTTTATAAAGGTTCTGCAGCCATTTAATCAGACACACTTGTATGTGTGCGGGACGGGTGCGTTCCACCCCATCTGTTCTTATGTGGAAGTGGGCAGACGACCAGAGGTAAATTATTATTCTTTTTCTTTTATCAGTTATTCTGTCTCAATTTGTCTTTCACCAGGTTCAATACAGTAACTCGGCCCTGTTACTGTGTCACATCATTAGTGGTGTTTGCTATGGCATGCATCTCTTATACTATTGCTCGTATAAAGGGTGAAGTCATTGAACACTGGACACTTACAAGGCCCAAAGATTGCATTAAAATCTGTCAATATCAAAATCAGTAGAATTATCAACATTAACAGAATCATCATTTATCTTTGGCAGATGTTTGGTAGAATTATAGTTTCCTATCTGTCACTTACTCAACATTGTGTAGATGTAGTGACACTAGGGGTCACCCTTGGGAGCCCCAAACACCTCTGATTTTGAAAAAAGGCCAATTAGATATTGGTGAGTAGAATTTGCATGCCACTCCCCCGGACATACGGGTATAAAAGGAGCTGGCTCGCAACCACTCATTGAGATTTTCTCTTCGGAGCTGAGCGGTTGTGTTCTGTGAGCTGAATTACTCTGCCGATCCATTCACCTCGGAAAGCTGTTGGATTTACGCCGCATTACAGCGCCCCTGGGCGCTTCAGCAGCTAAAAGAGTATATTCTTCCTACTGAAAGAGTATATTTTCCCTTCTAAAAGAGTGGCATTAACAGAGAGCGTCTTTTTAAAGATGCCTCTCTGTTTGTGTGTATTTCCTGGTTGCGGTGTGGAGACAGTGTTTGTGGACGGGTCATGTTCTCACTGTGAGAGCGTGACCATGGCAATGTTGCGGTTGCGGTTTTTCCTTCGTTAGAGGGAAAGACCACCCCAGCGGCTCCCCGCCTCGGTCCTTCTACCTACGGGTTTGAGGCCGAGTCGGTTAGCACTGGGGGCAATTTGGGGACCCCAATGGGAGCCACTCCACCAGGTAACTCCACACGGACCTCTCATTCCCCAGTACGCTCATTTACCCTGCTGGGATGAGACCGCCGGCTCGTCTCAGGGCGAGTTCGCGATCTCGTTTCAGCGCTCGTGAAGTGGATGAGCTCTCGAGTGCAGCACCGGAAAGCGGGCTATCCAGTCTGACACTGAGGACTCGACTGGGCTCCCACCTTCGGGTGCGTTCGCCCAGTCATAGCCTGACACACAGCTGGCAGCCATGCTTGCCTGGGCAGCTGCGTGTGTCGGGCTGGAGTGGAACCCTCCACCCCCCTGAACCCTCGCAGCCTGACGATTGGTTCCTGGGCCCGGAGCGCCACTCACGGCCGCGCCCCGCCCCGGTTCCTTTCTTCCCGGAGGTGCATGAGGAGCCCACGAGGTCGTGGCGGGCACCTTTCACTGCCCGGACCCAGTCTCTGAGCTCCTCCACTATCAATACCCTCGATGGTGGGGCTGCCAGGGGGTACTCGGCGATTCCCCAGGGGGATAAGGCGGTTGCGGTGCACCTGTTCCCGCAAAACGCTGCCACCTGGAGGGGCCGCCTGAGACCCCCATCCAGTGCCTGTAGGGTTACGTCGTCTCTGGCAACTAAGGCCTGTGGTGCCACAGGACAGGCCGCCTCCACCCTGCATGTCATGGCTCTCCCTGCAAGTGAACCAAGCCAAGGCACTAAGAGAATTGCACGAGGGTAGTTCTGACCTGGGATTGATGCAGGAGCTGTACTCAGCAACCGACCTTGCTCTCCGGGCAATGAAGGTCATGGCGCGGACTTTCAGGCAGGCGATGTCCACCCTGGTGGTCCAGGAGTGCCACCTATGGCTCAACTTGGTCGAGATGTGGGAAGCTGACAAGGTACAGTTCCTTAACGCCCCCGTTTCCCAGGTCAGCCTGTTCGGCGACACCGTTGAGGACTTTGCCCAGCAGTTCTCGGCGGTGAAACAGCAGATGGAGGCTATTCAGCACATCCTGCATCGGCGCGGTTCAAGACCTCACACCTCGTCTGCTCGTCGCCAAAGGCGTCCTCCCGCCGCAACAATACCAGCTCCGCCGCAGCCCACCCCTGCGGCCCGGCCCCAGCGTGGAGCCACCCGCAGGAAGCAGACGCCACCCATCTCACGAACCTGAGGAAGGCTCCAAAGCGCCCCTGAGACGGGCGACCCAGGCACGTGGAGACCTGCTGCAGGCCTAGAGATGGTAAGCAGACCACTCCATCCCCCGGTGGAGGGCCGGGAGAAGAATCCTTTGCCTTTTCGTTGACCTACACGTTCAGAAAAGGAGTGGTTTCCTCATTCCCTGGGTCACATATCCGGTGCTCACGGCCATCGTTATCAAGACCACCAGCCACCGTTCCTTTATGGCAGTTATGGCGCTCCAGGGGCCGCTCCCCTGCCCCTGCGCGCCCAGCTATGGCACAAACATGGCAGGTTGGTTATGACGGACGGCGGGGATGATATTCCTCCTCCCCCTCCCCGGCCGATCCTATGGTGGCTATCAGGAGCCAGGTAGGTGCTTCGATGTCCCTCGACTCAGCACGGCCACAAGGCTCAAGCCCTCTCGACGTGGCACCTCAGGCTCAGCCCTGCCATGAGGCCCCACCCGCCGGTACGTCCAACGAGACTGTCCCCTTGGTCCCCCTCGCCCGGAGCTTGGACATGTGGCTTGTGCTTCCCAACCCGTTGCGATGGCTGACCCGGACCTTCTGACTCAGCTACGTGATTCAGTTCGCCAGGCACCCGCCCAGGTTCAGCAGCATCTGCTTCACCTCGATGAAGGGCGAGAACGCTGCTACCTTGCATGCGGAGATCGCTACACTTCTATGGAAGGGTGCGAAAGAGCCTGTCCCTCCGGCCGAAATGGAGAAGGGGTTTTACAGACCCTACTTCATCGTACCGAAGAAAGGTGGTGGGTTGTGGCCAATCTTGGACCTGCAAGTACTGAACCGGGCTTTGCACAGACTCCCGTTCAAGATGCTGACACAAAAATGGATTCTAGCGAGCGTCCGGCATCAAGATTGGTTCGTTGCAGTAGACCTGAAGGACGCGTACATGCACGTCTCGGTTTTACCTCGACACAGACCCTTCCTGCGGTTTGCTTTCGAGGGCTGAGCGTACCAGTACAAGGTCCTCCCCTTCGACCTGTCTTTGTCCCCTCACATCTTTACGAAGGTTGCAGAGGCAGCCCTTGCCCTGCTAAGGGATGTGGGCATCCGCATCCTCAACTATCTCGACAACTGGCTAATCCTAGCTCACTCTCGGGATGTGTTGTGTGCGCACAGGGATCTGGTGCTCATGTACCTCAGCCGGCTGGGGCTTCAGGTCAACTGGGAAAAGAGCAAGCTCTCCCCGGTTCAGAGCATCACTTTTCTCGGTTTGGAGTTGGTCTCGATGACGGCACGCCTCACAAACGAGCGTGCACAGTCAATGCTGAACTGTCTGAAGGCGTTCAGACAGAGGACAGCATTTCCACTGAAACTTTTTCAGAGGCTCTTGGGGTATATGGCATCCTCAGCGGTGGCCACACAGCTCGGGTTGATGCATATGAGACTGCTTCAGCACTAGCTTCAGACTCGAGTCCCGAGATGGGCATGGCGCCACGGCTTGAGGCCTTGGACCGACCTAGCATTTCTATGGGCAGGGGTTCACCTAGAGCAGGTCTCCAGGTGCGTCGTGGTTACGACGGACGCCTCCAAGGTGGGCTGGGGCACTGTATGCAATGGGCACACAGTCGCTGGCTCTTGGACTGGCCCGTGGCTGCGTTGGCACATCAACTGCCTCGAGATGTTGGTAGTACTGCTCCTCCTGCGGAGACTCCGGCCGTTGATCCAGGGCAAGCATGTGTTGGTCCAGACGGACAACACAGCTATGGTAGCGACATCAACCACCAAGGCAGCCTACACTCCCATTGCATGTCACAACTCGCCCGCCGTCTCCTCCTCTGGAGTCAGCAGTGCCTCAAGTCGCTGTGAGCCACTCATATCCCGGGCGACCTCAGCACCACAGTGGACACGCTGTCATGACAGATTACGCTCAGGGGAGAGTGGAGACTCCACCCTCAGGTGGTCCAGCTGATTTGGCGTCAATTCGGTCGAGCACAGATAGACCTGTTTGCTTCCTGGGAATCCTCCCACTGCCCGCTTTGGTACCCACCGTGTTTATAGAACTCCTCCCCTGTTGGGTAGGACCTACCATGGGACTTCTCCACATGACATACTTCTGACAAGACTCGATAAGACCATGTGACGTATTTCCCTCCGGGTTGAGTGTGGTCTCCGCGGTGTCTTTCCCTTGGGAGTGACACCTCCCCACCCCGATGTAGACACATATGGCCCCCAGCTGGTAAACAAAATTCCACTCTTTCTGGGGAGGAAAAAATAGGAAAAGAGGCCATGGCTGGGCTAGCCTGTCCCTATTTGTTGGGCAAGTCGACTTGTTCCCAAAGGACCGTTTGACGCTCATAAGAGCGTTGGGGGAGGTTACGTGATGGCCTGGTGTGCTGGCTACGAGGCAAACAGCGGTCTGCCCGTCTCGCACCGCCAGTCCACGTAACACAGTTCAGCTTATTATGGCATTTAGTATAGGGACCCCTAGTGTCCCTACATCGACACAACGTCGAGTGAGTGACAGATAGGGAACATCCTAGTTACTTTCGTAACCTCCGTTCCCTGATGGAGGGAACAAGACATTGTGTCCCTCTTGCCACAATACTGAACTACCCACTGAAATGGCCAGGAGCTTGTCTCGGCTCCTCACCACAAAACCTGAATGAGTGGTTGCGAGCCAGCTCCTTTTATACCCGTATGTCTGGAGGAGTGGCATGCAAATTCCACTCGCCAATTCCCATTGGCCTTTTTTCTAAATCAGAGGTGTTTGGGGCTCCCAAGAGTGACCCCTAGTGTCACTATATTGACACAACATCTCGTTCCCTCCATCAGGGAACAGAGGTTATGAAAGTAACCAGGATGTTTCAGTAACCATTTACTTTCATTGTATGAAAAAAAAAGATGCAGTGAAAGTGAACAGTGACTGCCTAATATGTCATTTTGTGTTCCACAGAAGAAATAAAGTCAAACAGGATGGTAGAATTTTCATTTTTGTTTGATTACCTCTTAATTTTGCAATTGATTGTGTGTATCTTTCCAGGACAACATTTTTAGGTTGGGGTCGTCACACTTTGAGAACGGTCGTGGTAAAAGCCCCTACGACCCTAAACTGCTGACAGCTTCCCTACTGATCGGTGAGTCTATAAGGCCAGTCTTAATCACTTACCGCATGCATTTGTGTCTTTTCTGCGCACATGAGTAAGAACACTTGTACGCAGTTATTCATGAATGAGAACCAGTGTCAGTGATGTTGAATACAAATTGCTGATTTTCTGGCTAATATAGTGAAACCGTTTATATCCCACAGGACAAATTGGTGACCAAAATGTAGTCTAACATTGCGTCTCGATTGGCCTGCTTGTACTATGCCCTTAGAGTATCTGCTTTTTTTCTTATGTAAAAGTGCATACTTTTGAGTGTTTAGCTAAAGAGTGTGCAAGTATTGAGACATTCTATCACATCATTAAATTACGTCTTGAAACCACAGACCCCTTGGACGCAGTCACGTGCATCCTGAGACCACACCGACCAGTCAATCATCCTGTTACAGTTGTCATGACATCATTACATTCCTCATTTAATTTTATAAAATAAGAACATACAGTTGTGTTGATTTGATTAATGTTTATGTTCCTACAGTGTGAGCGGCATTTCATTTCACAGCGTTTAACCATTAAACTTACGTGACGCATTTAATGGTGCACTCAGTAATTTTTTTAATATGACGTCTTACACTGACACCTAGTGGTGTGGATGCAGCATCATTCAAACGCAATAGATTTCAGTTACCATAGTCATTGTAGAAATGCATTATTCACAGTCCGCAGTGATTTAATTAATCCATGAGTGAAAGTGTTCAATAACATTGCGGTTAATGACATTAAGCGAGTAGTATTTGGCTGGTCATGTGATTCTAACATGGCAGCCCCCATGAGTGGACCCTCTTCATGTAGACTAAAACAGCTTTTATAAGGTTACTGATATGACTGGAGTCTTCATCTCATGTGAGTGCTCATGATTGTATACATATATTTCAAAACTACAATCCATTTCTTAAAAGTAAAACTTTGTTAAATGAGTTGAAAAATACTGAGTGCACCTTTAAGAATAGACAGACAGACAGACAGACAGACAGACAGACAGGCAGACAGACAGACAGACAGACCGACGATAGATAGATAGACAGACAGACAGACAGACAGACAGACGATGATAGATAGACAGACAGACAGACGGTCGATGATAGATAGATAGATAGACAGACAGACAGACAGACAGACAGGCAGACATATAGATAGACAGACAGACAGACAGACAGACGATAAGTAGGTAGGTAGGAAGGCAATTCTCTTGTCAATTTTATTTATTTATTTATTTATTTTTAATTTATTTTTTTGACTGAGAACTTAATTTAGAAACCAAAAAATCGAATAAAATGATTAGAGGAAATTAAATGCTGTTTTTCTTTGGTTCATGTTTTTTTTTAATGGAACCTCAACACCTTTGATTAATGGTCTGTCTCTGAGGATGACCAGAGCACAGAGCGTTCTACTGTTAAATCTCATCTCTGATTAAAGGTCACTCCTGACACACACACACCGTGAAATTACCTGTGAGTGTTGACTGTCACACCTCTCTGCTTCCTCAGCTGAGCCACTATTAAAGTTGACAAAACCCAGACTGAACTTCTCCCATTCTCCCATCCTCTCTCCTGACACTTTATTTCTGCTATTCATGTTTAACTCTGAATATGCCAACCACGATGCCCTAAATATGACTTTTATTTTGTGTTTTTGATCAGCAGATGGGGAGCTGTACGCTGGGACGTCAGCTGACTTTATGGGGCGGGACTTTGCCATTTTCCGAACTTTAGGAAAGCACCATCCAATCAGAACAGAGCAGCACGACTCCAGGTGGCTCAACGGTGAGAATTATTGACCAATTTCAAAGACAGATGCGTATATAAAGTTCAACAGTGATTATATTTATTTATTTATTTATTAGTTTATTTACAATTTTAATTAAAAAAAAAATAATAATAATAAAAAACATAAATAATGGAAAATGAATTTACATGAATTTCAGGAAGCCTTAGTATTTGGTATTTATGCATGGACTTGCTCCAGTGGAAGAAAGGAAATCTGACCATTTGTACAGCTAACATGGAAAATGTCACACATTTGATTAATGACCAAGTATATAACATTAAATATTTCTCAAAGTAGTGTCAGAGTTTTCAACCTCACTATATGTACATTTAAACAAATCAATAATTAAAGTCATTTTGATATTTTAAAGTAAAAAAATAAATAAATAAATGTCTAAATGGTGTGACTGGCAAGAGACAGTAAAACAAATTTAAATTAAAAAAAAAAAAAAAATATATATATATATATATATATATATATATATATATATATATATATATATATATATATATATATACACACACAGTAATATTCAAAAAACTTTTGTCCATCAAATCAAAGTCAGATGGTGTAACATTTTGTCATGTGATCAAAACATGTATTGCTTTACATTTTTATGAAAAAGGAGTAATCCTAAGAAAACATCTTGATATTTGTCACTCAAAAAATCATTATATTTCTCAAAAATATATTTTTACCTTGAAAAATATGTATACAAACCATTTTGAAAATAATGATTAAGTTGTTTACTCTACACGTGTGTATGTATATATAGAGAGAGAGAGAGCTGTCAAAATTAATGCATTAACACATGCGATTAATTTAAAAGGTTTAACGGGTTAATTTTTCTTAATCGCGATTAACACAGTGATCATTAATCCAGAATGAACCAGCATAAACACTTGTTGGGAGGGCGGAAACTTTGCGATGTGTCCGCCGGGAGTCATTACACTGACGCACACTTCACAACACACACACAAAAGTGATTCAGTGTCAGTGATAAAATTATGGAGAAAGGAGCTCTTAATGCTATTTGATGTTCAAAACAAGCCCAGATGGGACTTGTGATAGAAATCAAATATTTTTCAGCCTATGTAAGGCAAATTTTAATTACCACAGAAGCAGGTCAAGTCTTAACTATCACCAAAACGCAGAATGAGACGTTTTTGTCTGCAAGCGCTTTTCATGTGGAGTTAAAAGCGGCGATTGACGCTAGTGTTGACGCCCTGACGCGAATCACTAATGCAGCTTCATGATTGCTGTAACAAAGCAGATAGTCACAGTCTACTGGCTAATTAATATTGTGGATGATGAAAGTTTATATATATATATATTCATCTTGGACAACCTTATTTGACAATGTCCCCAATATATGCACACACATTTAAAAAGGTGCAATATATGTTAGAGAGAGAAAGAGATATTTCTAGAATTTCAACTTTTTAATCAATTTGTGTGTGTCAGCATGAACAAGTTTGATAGAAAAGGCAGTTTGTGGGCATTAGGACTGAAAAGCACAAAATACTGTCAAATTTGATAATCACGCCATTTCCTCATACTTTTTGTTTAGTGAAGCAACAATTAAGGATTAAATGAATGCCTTTTTGTTCACCATTGAGGAAGTTCTGCAGCATGGGAAAAGATTGTCTGTCTATACACAGTAGGAGAGAATGGGGCTAGTTGTCATAAGGGCCATATTTCAGTAACAATAAGATTTAGAGTCAAAAGTCCAATTGTGCAAATGTGTGTTTTCTCAAGCAAAAATTTACTATTTTAGTTTCAAACACCTTGTTCAAAACCCTAAAATCATTTTTGTGAATTTTACCCTCTAAAGTAAATTTTCACTATCATCATATTCATGTTATAGCTCTTGAGCGAACATAATCATTCCACACTGGCATACATTAAAAAGGGTCAACTTTATTATGAATTCAGATTTTTACCAGGTTTAAATGTGTTCTTAGGACAAGAAAGTCAGGTCGGGCATGTTCTCACATGTGTTTTAAATGTCATCATTTGTACAATTTATCAATTACAATATTTATTGGCCAAAACAGTGTTTTGACATTTTTGTTTGTTAGCTTTTCCATTTTTTTTTTTTTTTTTCCTTTCATTTAAAATTTAGATAAACAGTTTATAATGGTCTGATTAACGCAGGTGTAGTTTTGAAGAGGTGTAGATATTGTTTAGGTGATTGTGATAGTGGGACAACACACCCCCCCCATCACCACAATGTTCACATGAAACCTATCATGAAACCTAACAACACCACAATGAAAACCTGCCACATATAATGTGACAGCATGCCCTGCCATTGGGGCAAGTTGTCACATAAGGTCAATACATGTTCAAAGAACTGTATCTTTTTTCATGGGGAATATTGATTAATATGTACAATTGCTTGTTTTTTTTGTAGTAAAGTAAAAGTGTGACAACTAGCCCCGGTCTCCTCTTTAATGAAGCCTAGAATGAAATCGAAAATGGTTTTTGCTTTAATACTAGTATACACTTATTAAATGATGTTGTTTTGTTTTTTCATCCAGATCCTAGATTTGTGAGTGTGCATCTCATCCCAGAGAGCGACAACCCAGAAGATGACAAGATCTATCTTTTCTTCAGAGAGAACGCCATCGATGGGGAACAGATCAGCAAAGCCACACACGCCAGAATCGGACAGCTGTGTAAGGTATACACACACTCCAATCAGACGCGCACACATGCTCCATTCCTTGTCTTCTCACGGTGGTCAGACAGGTAGCAGGATGGCCCAGCGAGTGTTTTGCATTTGGCCTTACCTCTGGTTTTCTGTGGCTGTGCTCTCACCCCCCACAGTGAAACTTTAGAGAGGTCTAAAATGTCACCTGAGCCATTGGCCGTGAGAACAAAGACTCCTCTGTGGGGAAAATGTGAGACTTTGGCAGACTCACTGTGCTCAAGTGCAAGTCCACAGCTTGAAGGTGTTCTCAATTACAGGTCACTCGGTATTCCGGTATGACAGGAATCTTTCCTTCACCACTGCAGACAATTGTTTCATTATACAGAGTGTGTTTAGTTGATGCAGTGTATTTTCCAGCACGGCTAATTAAAGCTGATGAATCCACAGATCGTAAGACTGTTTACAGTACTCATGTGTTTCATATGCCAGCTGCCAGATTTTAGTGTGAAATGCAAGATTATAGGCTCACATGTAGTAAATACACACAAACAAATACACCCACCTCTCCATAATGATCAACTATTGATAATAATTATGTGTAAAATAAAGCTAAATGTGCCTATAATGACTGGAATCTACTTTAAAGTCAACATGAAATCAATATTGATCCTATTTATGCATGATGCATCAGTACATGCAGGGTTGGGAGGGTTACTTGTAAAATGTATTCCACTACAGATTACATAAATCCTGCTGTAAAATGTATTTTGTAATGCATTCCGTTAGATTACTCAAGGTCAGTAACTTAATCTAAATACTTTGGATTACTTCTTCAGCAATGGCAGACTTTTTCGATTGTTTTGGCTATAAAGTGAAAAAAAAAATAAATCTGCTAGTTCAATATGACAAAATACAAATATAAAGTAAACGTGTCTAGTTTTAAAGGCTTTGCAGTACATCATCAAGACCCTAATTGCAAAGATCTTACTAGAGAGGAAAAAAATATGACCTGACATGGATTTTCTTGATAGAATTCATTAGAAAATATAATCACGCCTAGTAACAGGTCCGTGCAAGGGCTAGAAATAGCAATTTAGTTTATCATAAAGCTAAAGCTGCCTTTACATGCATAATATCGCAATTATCGTAAATAAGAGTTTCCCACTCAGAAGTTTTACATGAACGCCGCTTCAAGATGTGATTACGACTGGGGAACTCGTAAATAATTATGATACCCGGGTTTCCGAGTTGGGAAGATATGTAAACATTCAACATGGAGGAGGATCAGAGTAAAGTTTCAATAGTGAATTATGATTTTTATTAAAAAAAAATTAAAATGATACCATATTATCGCTTGCCATTTCAGTCATATGCATTAAGCTGTAGAAACATGTTGTAGTTCTTCTATTGAGCTCCCAAAGGGACAGTTCTTCAATGATGTCATTTCCCCCTTTTTGGTGGTTTGTTTAACAATGGTATTCTTGGGGCCTGGGAGGCTCAGTGAGTATTGATGCTGACTATCACCCCAGGGCGTGCTGAGTGACTCCAGCCAGGTCTCCCAAGCAACCAAATTGGCCCGGTTGCTAGGGGGATAGAGTCACATAGGGTAACCTCCTTGTGGTCGTGATTAATGGTTCTCACTCTCAATGGGGCGTGTGGTAAGTTGTGTGTTGATTGCGGAGAGTAGCATGAGACTCCACATGCTGTGAGTCTCCACGGTGTCATGCACAACGAGTCACATGATAAGATGCGCGGATTGACGGTCTCAGAAGCGGAGGCAACTGAGACTTGTCCTCCGCCACCCGGATTGAGGTGAGTAACCGCGCCACCACTAGGACCTACTAAGTAGTGGGAATTGGGCATTCCAAATTGGGAGAAAAGGGGATAAAAAACAAACAATAAACAAACAATGATATTCTTTCTCAAATCAGATTTTTTTTAGGTAAACATGAGGTAATAATGTACAATTGTGTTTTGATTGTGTCTGACAGAACGACTTTGGAGGCCACAGGAGTTTAGTGAACAAATGGACCACCTTCCTGAAAGCCCGTTTAATCTGTTCCGTTCCAGGCCTAAACGGCATCGACACACACTTTGATGAACTGCGTAAGTTATCCATGCAATATTACAACCATGTTAATAACAGGGCTCTCATTTGGTAGGAATGCACAGATCGATATATCGCCCACCGATATTTATCGGCCAGTTTTTACTAAATTAAAACCATCGGCATATGTGCCGCATATATGAAAAACGATGATTTATTTATAACAATTTGCGTAAATTTATCACATATCAAATTTATAATAATTTGTTTTCCTGTGTGTAACATTAAAATAAATACCTACCAAAGTAAATGAAATCTGGAAAATGTAAAGTATATGCATAAATTTGATGTAAAATGTGAGTTCTGCTGTTTAGAAGTGAAGAAGCAGAAGCAAAAAATAAATAAATACATGTTTTAGAAGTGCAAAATAACTACTTTTTTTACATGTTATATACTGTATAAAGCAACTGTACATTTTTGTGTCAATTATCGGTGTCAGCCTTTATTTTTATTGTTTTCCAAGGTCATTAGTTCGAATCCCAGGGAACACATACTGTAAACTGATAACATGAATATCTTGAATGAAAAGGCACTTTGGATAAAAATGTCTTCCAAATGAATATGTCAATGTAAATACCTCACTGGAATGATGTTTGATCGTTTACAGAGGATGTTTTTCTCATGAGCTCCAAGGATCCTAAGAACCCCATTATCTATGCTGTATTTACAACATCCAGGTACTACAACATCCATTTTACACCAAATTCCCATTTCCCCAATGCCTATCTGCATATTCTGTGTATTCAATTCTCGATAATTGCATTCTGACTTACTAAATCCCTTAAGGCGAACCTGTGAAAAAACTATGACTGCTGTTTCTGATGTTTACAGTAACATCTTTAAGGGTTCAGCGGTATGTATGTACAGTATGGCAGATATCAGGAGGGTGTTTCTAGGCCCCTATGCACACAGAGATGGACCCAACTACCAATGGGTACCGTTCTTGGGTAGAGTACCGTACCCAAGACCTGGCACGGTAAGAGTGGTCTAATTATATTATACTATTTATTTTGACTGCTTGAATTTTAACACATGTCTCGACTCTCATTATCTGGGTGGTGACAGTGTCCAAGTAAAACGTTTGACGGGTTTGAATCGACAAAGGACTTTCCTGATGATGTCATCACATTTGCCAGAAGCCACCCGGCCATGTACAACCCAGTCTTTCCCATCAACAACCGTCCAATCATAATCAGAACTGATGTTGACTATCAGTTCACTCAGATAGTGGTGGACAGAGTGGAGGCCGAGGACGGCCAGTATGACGTCATGTTTATTGGCACTGGTGAGTATAAGTAAAAATCCCATTCCCATCCTTAGAAGACTTGATTTTTAACGATAACTTATAAACCTTTAGAGACAAACCTACCGTGAGCTCCTAGATGGTATATGCTTCTGTTGAATCCATCAGTCCATGTTTTTTCAACTTAATTTTAAAAGAAAAATCAGACAATCGCGTCAAGCAAAGTGCACCAAAAGAGCTCTGCAGCGACCGCCCACTCCCATGATGCACTGTGAATGATGCAATCGAGTCACTCTCCCTACACTCTCAAACTATGTTTATATTTTTTATGTATTTAAATAGTTTGCAATAAACTAATATACTTACAATCAACAACTTGAAATCAATTGTTTTATATTTTTCCATAGTTTTAAATTCAATTAAATCATTTGCAATGCTTCATGGGATTGTAGTTCATTCCCTCATTAATAAGGACGTTAAAACACAGTCTTGTACCTTAGTCTTTTTGTCTGATTTTCAAATACTTTTATGCTTAACCTCCTTAGACCCCTTCATGACTGCTGTGTGCATTTTCCATTTCCCTTTTCAATTTGTAACTAGTATCCCCTAAGAAACAAATTTTTAGACCAAATAGTTTTCCTAAAAAATGTATGTCCACATATGTGGACAGTGAGACTATTCTGAATCTATGTACTGATTATCATTGTCCCATGTCTGTCAAACATGTTGAGTGATCCAAACATCATCTGCAGCCTGAAACTGAACTTTTGATCAGATTTTAGGAGTGAATGCACTTAACTGCATAGAGAGCTATAGGATGCTCCCTTGCTCCCTGTTTAGTGAATGACTTAACCTCCAGTGTGCTGTCTGTCTGCACTGGTCTCAGAACAGTTTGAAATGCACCTTATTTTCATCCTAACTCCATATAAAGCCTCTGAAAGCAACATGTTTTCAGTTTTTAGATGCATCTATTAATTCTCAATGTGATAATGCACAGTAAATATAGGATATTTAAACTGAAGCTGAGCATACAGTCCACGTATATGGTCATTGTGCTTAACAGCATGTTATTTCGTGATAAATTGTTCAAATGTTAAAAATTGCATATCAGATGAAACTAGAGACTCTGATCTTTTGACTCAAACAGATTTCAGTGTAAAATCTTTATTAGGTTTCTTGCCAGATGTAGTTATGTTGGCATTTCAACCAAACACAAACTCATCTGCGATCACCGCCATGTTGTTTGGTCACATGACTCCGTGAGTCGAAAGTTTAACCATTTACTGACAGCACGGAGTCTCCTGAACTGTGATCAGTCGGTTTAAATGAAATTAAATTATGCGTTGCGTATAGCGAAGCCAAAATACAACGTCCACGCATGTGGATGCGGGGTCGCACAAGGTTTAAAATCAAAGTTTGTAATGTTGTGATTCACCTCTCAGCTGGTTGGTTTGGTTCATGGCTTATAACTCTTTAAAAAAGTATGTTATGAAATCCCCATGGAAAATAAATAAATAAATAAATGATTTGGGAAAATACTTCCAGAGCCAAGACAGCTCAAAAAGTGGGCAGGCACTGTTGCACTCTGTAAAGCATATAATAACATACATAACAATGTAAAAAAAATAAAAGTGTTTATATCACATAAAATAAAACACATAAAAAGTTAATCAAGTATTATTTTTCCACTGCAGACATGGGCACGGTTCTTAAGGTGGTGTCGATCCCCAGAGGAACATGGCATGACCTCGAGGAAGTCCTGCTGGAAGAGATGACAGTGTTCAGAGTAGGTCTATAGTGTTTATTATACTGATTTATTCACACTCTTTAATTTATGGAAGGTAGTATCATTGTCCTTCTGTTCTTGCATATGGAATAATTGATATTTAAAAACTCCCCTTGACTCAATGCAAACCTTTATTCTTAAAACATCAAATATACTTCCCATGCACATAATATGCACACTTTTTATTTTATTTATTTTTTATTTATTAAAACACTGTTTTGACAGGAACCAACTGCTATTACTGCCATGGAACTCTCCACAAAGCAGGTAAGCATTACTACAACCTCATACAGACAATAATATTCCAGGTCCAATACAAGTTAAGCTTAATTGACAGCATTTGTGGCATAATGTTGATTACCACAATAATTAATTTAGACTTATCCCTCGTTTATTTAATACAAATAAATAAAAAAAGAGCAAAAATGTCCGTTATAGTAAGTCGCTTGCAATAGGGGTGAATGGGGCCAGTCCTTAAGCAATAAAAATACACACTGTTTCAAAAGTATAGCCACAAGACCTAAACAATATACATGTTAACATGATTTTAGTGTGATAAAATTATGGATTTACCAGCGTTACGTTTCTCAGATTACAAGGTTTTACAAGGCGTTACGTCGTCATGACAACAAAGTTTGATTATTGGATATCAGTTATTGAGTACTTTGCTAATTCATTTTTTTTTTTATTTTTTTTTTTGCTCAACAAATTCAAAATATTATTTAATTAATATACTGAGTGTATATTTACAATCAACACAACACATTTCTCCCTTACAATGAATTAGGGGTGTAGGCCCTTCAGCTGTCACAGAAACATGAACATAATTCTTGGTTTAAATTCTACATTTTACACTACTATTTTAGTAATGTGTAACCCATGTAATTCACTTAAAAGTAATTAGCTTAACTGAATATCAGTAACTGTAATCTGGTTACAATAATTTAAATGTAATGCATTACACTACTTTTTGACCAAAAAAGTAATTATATTACAGTGATCAGATTACGCCTAACAATAGATAAAATTTAACACAGATAAGGTTAGTAAGCAATTTCATTTTCATCACACTAAAATAATTTTAACATGTATAACGTTCATTTTCATGCACGTATATGCACAATCCAGTGCGTTGCTGGCGTTATTCAATTGGAAAACACAGGCATTGTACATGCAGCAGATTAACACTCCGGAAAATTATATATAATAAGACTCTTTATATGCAATATTTATAAATATTTTTATAGCAAGGATAACATAACACAAAGTATTCTTGTAACGGTGCTCTTTTTCTCCCATGCACAAGAAACTCTGAATTCAATCCAAATATGCAATAATTAAATAAAGACAGTTAACCCATGTTTATTTATATATATATATATATATATATATATATATATATATATATATATATATATATATATATAATCTTTTAATGTTATGCATCATATTTTTTATACCCGTTTTTACTTAACTGTAAACGATAACTATTTTTACTTTTCAGTGAAACTTGTGTTTTATTATCCAGGCATTAAAAAAACAGTAGTTGGGTTTGAGAGTTAGTTTGAAATATACTCATAGCAAAATACATGCATAAATATAAAGACATGGGACGTATGTTTATGCAACAACACTCTTTACTCATCTCACTCACACAAAAAACACAGATTCTAGGATATTCCTCAAAATGCATCAAAAATTAGGTAAATAAATGCCTTTACAGCATTAAATAATTTTATCTCATGCATTGACAGCTGAATGCTGAAAGGTCCTTGCAGTAAACTAGAATAAATATGTTTGTAGAACAGCACCTCCTACTGTTCAGGGGTGAAATTGTTTTTCATTGTATTTGTTTCAGTCTCGATGTGAATAGACCTTTTCGTCTGCAGTTTGCCTCGCAAATTCATCTCGGATTTTTCCCTTAACTTTTGATTTTAAATTATAATTTTTTTAGATAATAAACATAATGCCACAACTGTGCTTAACTTGAATTTATTTTTTATTTTTTATTTTATGCAAATAAGGTGGTGAAAGCAGCTCTTTATTAGTGGCAGCCAGGGGCGGACTGGGAAGAGAAATCGGCACAGGATTTTACATAGAAACTGGCCCAAAAGTTGTTGTGAGGGGTTGGTCACTGTCCATTTCTGCATATCGCGGCACCGTTTTGTGGCCCGATCTGCATAACGTGGCTGCCCATTGCAGCTTATCGTAGCCCATTCGGCCCCGTTTTGCTGCCGGCCCACCGGGAAAAGTCCCGGTTCTCCCGATGGCCAGTCCGCCAATGGTGGCAGCACAGAAAATGATTCCATTAGCCAAGCTTGAGGAACATAATCGGTTTAATAAGTGAACTGCATGGAACAGAATGAATCTAATACGCCTAATACTCTACAGAACACAGTGAGACTAATAGGCAGCCTGCAGGGAACAGAACTGGACTTACATATGAGTTTTGGGGTAATAAAGAGAACGGAGAGATTACGTTAGTGCTGGGAAAATTGTCATGCCGGACTGTATTTTGTTGACAGAAGTGATATAGAACAGCTAGATTTATCATGCACACACACACACACACACACACACACACATACATACACTGCTTGGCCTCCAGCTACATTATGCAGAGCAGAGGCTGCTGTCATAGTCACTCACAGGACACGGCAACATGAGGTACTGCCATTAGAGGCCACACACACATGCACACTGTCACACACAGCAGCTGGTTTTGCAGACACTTAGCACTCTGGAAAAACTTTGGCAGTTATGAATTGTTCTGTGGGCCACATTATTGTATGATGAAAGAAGGTCTCAGTCTCTCTACTTTCCCTCCACAGCAACAGCTCTATCTGGGATCCGGCCTCGGAGTTTCTCAGATGCCTCTGCACCGTTGTGACGTGTACGGGAAGGCTTGCGCGGAGTGCTGTCTGGCTCGTGATCCGTACTGTGCTTGGGACGGCTCGCAATGTTCCCGATACTTCCCGACTGCTAAGAGGTATACCAAAGCAGGATTATTATGGTTTTGGATTGTTTTATTTCTATTTTATATTCAATTTGACATTCTAGTTTAGTTTAGTTTTTGTTAGTTTTCACATTTTGTCTGTTAGTTTTAGTTTAGTTGTATCAGTGTTTTTGGTAACACTTTCCATGAAGCCCATATCTGCATTATACTGCATTCATAATGTCTCATAATACACCTTATAATAAGTTATAACTTTTCATAATAGTTATAACTATAGTTATAATACATTATAAGAGTTCCCCTATTCATAGTTATACTTTAGAGTATAATGCATTATAACACAAGCAACATCCAGTTATAACACAGCAGAAGTTAATAAAGTTAATGTTATAAGTGCTGTATAGTGTAAACAGTGTATACATATTTTGGTATATATTTTAAGTTTGTTGTATGTTTTTCATAATATCTCAAAATGTACACTGAATGTGTGTTATTTTGTATTTTGTGCATGTGTAATGTTTATAACTTCCAGCATGACTTGTTATGTCTTATAACCACTTAAAAATATCTTATGTATGTTTATAATAAGACATTGCTTTTGTCACTTTACTTAAAGCATACCTATTATAAATATTATAAATATATTTAATACATTATAACACCTGCATATCAAATTGGATGTTGCTTGTGTTATAATGCATTATACTCTAAGGTATAACTATGAATAGGTAAATATTATAATGCATTATAAGTGTGTTTACAATTATTCATGGGAAGTTATAACATATTATAAGGTTTTATGAGACATTACTAATGCATTATAAATATGGGCTTCATAGAAAGTGTTACCGTGTTTTCTAGTTTCAGTTTAGTTTTTAGTTTTTTTTGTTTTTTTTTTACACAAGAGTTGGCTGTACTACATAGAGACAGAAGAGCCCAAAGCTGAAACTGATTTCATACAAACTTCACATACACACACACATGTGGAGCTGTGTTTGATTTCCTACAGTGGTATCGTGGTGAGAGCTCACTGTGAGACAGGCGTGTGTGGGAGTGAATATGTGCATTCATCTGCCCTCTCTGATTCTCTTTTTTGTGCGGTTTACGCTTACAGGAGAACGAGGCGTCAGGACATCAGGAACGGAGACCCTCTGACTCAATGTTCGGATGTACAGCATAATGGTAATACATACAGATTTTAATGGAATAGTTCACCCAAAAATGAAGATTTTCAAATCATTTACTCGCCCTCATGCCATCCCAGATGTGTATGACTTTCTTTCTTCTGCAGAACACAAACGAACATTTTTAGAAGAATATTTTAGCTCTGTAGGTCCAAACAATGCAAATGAATGGTGACCAGGCCTTTGAAGGTCCAAAAAGCACATAAAGGCAGCATAAAAGTAATCCATACGACTCCAGTGGTTAAATCTATATCTTCAGAAGTGATATGATAGGTGTTGTTGAGAAATAGATTAATATTTAAGTCCTTTTTTACTATAAATCTCCACTTTCACTTTCTTTTTCTTTTGTTTTTGGCGATTCACATTCTTTGTGCAGGAGAATGTATAGTTTTGGAATGACATGAGGGTGAATAAATAATTACAGAATTTTTTATTTTTGGATGAACTATCCCTTTAAGCATGATAACACACTGGCAATAATGCAGTCAGGGCATACTTCTCTTCATTTGTGAAGATGTCTCTTCATAAAAGAAAGTGCCGGCAAATAAAATTTGATTAGAAGCCCAAGAGATAATGGCAACTGTTCATAACATTTTAGCATTTTAATTAAAGATCTGCATGCATGCCGTACACGTCAAGGTAGTGTTTAATTAAAGCTTTCAAAATGAAACACGGTCTAAAACGGTCATTTCATTGTTAATGACACACATTTAACTTCTGAGAAACTGTTTCACAGATGTTGCAGAAATATAGGCTGCAGAACATGCATTTACACAGATACACATACACACATGCACAAGTAGATATACATTGCAAGGCCACTGGAATCACATTGAGACCACACACTGACTTCCTGTGGTCACACACACCTCATTACAGTGGCACTGTTAACCCACAGCAATGCACGCTGACATTTAATAGTGCTGACTTAAAGAATGGCAGGAGAAAATGAAAGACAGAGGGATTTAGAGAGATACAAATGCGTGAATCTCATCAAGACTGTCAAGAAATATCCAGGTCATAATCCAAAAAATATGTATATTTTGCCTTTTTTTTTTTTTATTTTAAACCATTAGGATGTTTTTGCATTGTGACATTATTTTTATGACAACTATGCACATTGAGCTACCCCTCCTAATTCTCGAAGCCCACTATAATTCAAAACAATCTCATTCCCACTACTGTAAAAAAAAAAAAAAAAAAAATTGTACAGTACCATATATATATATATATATATATATATATATATATATATATATATATATATATATATGTGTGTGTATGTGTGTGTGTGGGCAGGTTTGAGTGGTTTATGAAGACTTTTTTTTAGGTTATAAACTGGTAATTATAAGGGTATTATGCTATAAATGTGGTTTATGAGGACATTTCTAGTGTCTCCATAATTCAAATCACTTAAACATACTAAACGATGTTTTATTGAAAATGTAAAAATGCAGAAAGTTTTTTGTGAGGGTTAGGTTTAGGGGTAGGGTTAGGGTTAGGGGATAGAATCTATAGTTCATACAGTATAAAAATCATTATGTCTATGGAGAGTCCTCATAATGATAGCTGCACCAACATGTGTGTGTGTGTGTGTGTGTGTGAGTGTGTGTGTGTGTGTGTATGTGTGTGTGTGTGTATGTGTGTGTGTGTGTATGTGCGTGTGTGCATATGATCTGAACTATCTGCTTGTATCCTCGTTGTTGGATGTTCTGTTTAAGTGTCACACAAGACACACAAGTTAAACACACATCATAGAAAAACATCTCTATTTTTGTGCCCCCTTCTCTCTCTTTTACTGTCTCTCTTTCTTGAGCAGATGATGCAGATGGAGACAGAGGTCTCCTGGATAAGACAGTATATGGAGTTGAGAACAGCAGCTCTTTTCTGGAGTGCAGTCCTAAATCTCAGCGTGCTCTTATTTACTGGCAGTTCCAGAGATACGGAGAGGACCGCAAACTGGAGGTATTGATTTTGTTGTGTATGGGTTCAACTTCAACTTCGGTCAATTTCATGTCCCAGGGGTTGCATTTTATTACAGTGAAAACATTTTAGATGTTTTCTTTTTGTTATATGAGGGTCTCATTCAAACTGACTTGGAAACTTTTCACCAGGCCTTCATCATTTATTTATTTTTATTTTTATTTATTTTTTTTTATGTATATATTTGACTATTTTAGCCTTTAGTCCCAGACCCAGACTTTCAATATTAAACAATGAAAATCTATTTTAAAAATACAAATTATTACATGATTATCCCTTAATCACTGTTTTTTGATCCCACTGTGAGAAAGTTTATGCTAAGGTATGGGAGCTGAACACCATGGTCAGGTTTGACCGTAAGCATATTGTGGCATCATTACAAAATCTCACCCTTCATCACAAGTGCTTTAAAAAAAATGCTTGAGATAATATTTAGAAATAAAGTTTGTTCCAACATTGGATTATAGAGATCTGCCAATGCATGGAGCACTGAAGCCATCTACTGGTCATAGTTGTCATTTCATGTCATTTGTTTTTCCAACATATGTCACTAGTCACCCAATGCATGAAATATCTTTCGATTTACTGAAATTAAGGTTTTTATTGAAATCAAGATAACATAAAAAGTTGCTTACTTTAAATGAAAATCAATAGATTAATTGAGTAATTTAGAATAAGGGCAAAAATACCATAAAATCCCATTTTTAGCTTTATTACATTTCTTTACAAAATCATTGTGTGTTCTGCATTTGATGAATGGGGTCAAATTTGATCCGAACAGATGAAATGCGGTTCTCTATTTATAGGTGTACAAGAGTTAAAACTATGATCATCTACACAAAGAGTTGAATAAACAAACCATTTCAATATTTATTATGTGAAAATTATTTGAATTAATATTCATTTTTAAGAAAATATACGACTGTCCCACAGTTGTGGCACCAGACAATTTTGCCCCTAATAAAGTTTTTTCAAAAGTTAGTGTACTTGTTAACCAAATGGACAAAAGTGTCAGTGAAATATGAGACAAAACAAAGAAAATTCAAGGGAAATATCAATATATATATATATTTTTTTTTTATTGGAAATCATTTCCAAGCAATCTGTAATTTTACCAAATTAAGTGTGAAAATTAATATTATTATTATTGTAACCAGGTTAATTCCTAGTATTTAATTGGGTGTATTTAGGATACATAAAATGTAAGCTATGAAATTAGCCTTAGCAAGACAAAGAAGCAGACTATTTTATTTTAAAAACGTTAAAAATGTCATTTCCATCAGCTTCATTTCTACCAGAGCATTCTATTAAACACTGCTGGAAATTAAGCTGTGGTGGGAATTTTCATAACTTTCAAATAAAATGACATAAATCTCCTATGATGCATGTACACACACTGTTGGACATTGTTAGTAGACTGATTCAATAAACTAGTGAGAGACTAGTGAGAGTGTGACATTTTTTTAACGCGACTTTATAGATACAGGGTGCTAAAATTGCCCGAAGTTGAAGAAACGCCCATAGGGCATATACAGTGCATCCGGAAAGTATTCACAGCGCTTCACTTTTTCCACATATTGTTATGTTACAGCCTTATTCCAAAATGGATTAAATTCATTATTTTCCTCAAAATTCTACAAACAATACCCCATAATGACAACGTGAAAGAAGTTTGTTTGAAATCTTTGCAAATTTATTAAAAATAAAAAACGAAAAAATCACATGTACATAAGTATTCACAGCCTTTGCCATTACACTCAAAATTGAGCTCAGGTGCATCCTGTTTCCACTGATCATCCTTGAGATGTTTCTACAACTTGATTGGAGTCCACCTGTGGTAAATTCAGTTGATTGGACATGATTTGGAAAGGCACACACCTGTCTATATAAGGTCCCACAGTTAACAGCGCATGTCAGAGCACAAACCAAGCCATGAAGTCCAAGGAATTGTCTGTAGACTTCCGAGACAGGATTGTATTGAGGCACAGATCTGGGAAAGGGTACAGAAAAATTTCTGCAGCATTGAAGGTCCCAATGAGCACAGTGGCCTCCATCATCCGTAAATGGAAGAAGTTTGGAACCACCAGGACTCTTCCTAGAGCTGGCCGCCTGGCCAAACTGAGCGATCAGGGAGAGAAGGGTCTTAGTCAGGGAGGTGACCAAGAACCCGATGGTCACTCTGACAGAGCTCCAGCATTTCTCTGTGGAGAGAGGAGAACCTTCCAGAAGAACAACCATCTCTGCAGCACTCCACCAATCAGGCCTGTATGGTAGAGTGGCCAGACGGAAGCCACTCCTCAGTAAAAGGCACATGACAGCCCGCCTGAAGTTTGCCAAAAGGCACCTGAAGGACTCTCAGGCCATGAGAAACAAAGATTGAACTCTTTGGCCTGAATGGCAAGCGTCATGTCTGGAGGAAACCAGGCACCGCTCATCACCTGGCCAATACCATCCCTACAGTGAAGCATGGTGGTGGCAGCATCATGCTGTGGGGATGTTTTTCAGCGGCAGGAACTGGGAGACTAGTCAGCATCGAGGGAAAGATGAATGCAGCAATGTATTCTCTCTTTTTCTGAATTTTGAGGAAAATAATTAATTTAATCCATTTTGGAATAAGGCTGTAACATAACAAAATGTGGAAAATGTGAAGCGCTGTGAATACTTTCCGGATGCACTGTATACAGTAACCACAAAAAGTATTTAGACACTTTTCAAGGAAAATACTCCACCGTGGTTCCTCTGTTCGTTCACCTGTGAGAACTTGAGGAAAACTGACTTCATACATCCACTAAAAATCACCTGATCACCAGCTAATAAAGTCATTGAGTTATCTAGTTCAGAAAAAAGCTCGAGCATCATTTGTTCGCAGATGCCACTTGCTTTAGATAACAAAATATCAATGCTATGAAATTCTAAATATAGGTTTAGAGTCTAAATACTTTTCGGACATATTTTAGTGTCATTTCACATTTTCAGATTTCTGGAAATCAGAGGAAATTAACATTTCCACCATAAAAACTCTGTTGTTGTTAATATTATTTATTGTCCTCAAAGCATGTGATATGATCAAGATGTCTTTTTTTGCTTTTAGGTCAAGTCCGATGAGCGGGTGTTGGGCACGGAACAGGGTCTGTTGATCCGAACTCTCCATCAGAAGGATTCAGGTGTGTATTATTGCCACGCTGTTGAGCACGGCTTCATCCAGACCCTCCTCCGCCTCACGCTCAACGTAATTTCCACCGACCACCTGGATGATCTCCTGCACCGAGACGCTCCTGACAGCAATGAGCCGACCAATGGCAAGATGTGGTACCGCGACTTCATGTCCCTCATCAACCCGCCCAGCCTCAACAGCGTCGACCAACTCTGCGAACAGGTTTGGAAGCGAGAACGCAAACAGCGCAGGAAGAAAGCCAATCTACTGAATGCCAGCCAATCACACACCAGCCAGCTCCTCCACTCTGGCCAATCAAACGCCAGTAAGTGGAAGCTGCTGCAGGAAAACAAGAAAGGGCGCAACCGCAGGACCCACGAGATGCAGCGGGCACCCCGAAGCGTGTGACCACCCTCGTGCCAAACAGAAACAGAGGGGAGAGACTTCTACTGTTCCACAGAGTGAAACGCTGAGACTGGAAGTGTGTGTGAGAGAGATATTGACTTTCTAACCCGAGCACACACTCATTATCACCTATGCATTTTGACTCTGAGAGGATCACAAGATGCTAAGAGACCTGTAAATATGACATAATATAAAAATATAGAGGTAAACAGGTTTCAGTCTGTTTTATTGGATGAGGGACAAAAATAAACATGGACGATACTGAAAGATAACTGTTTAACCTCTGTTTAGCTAAAGCACAAAGAACTTGTTAGTAATATTATGTGTACAGAGTGTGTCAACCTTAACAAATACTATATATCTCTGTATTGACATTAAACGTTAGGCCCTTCTCTGTACGTATCCATTAATTAAGGAATTTAAGTGCTTCTTTTTCCCCCTCTTTCTGTCTTCCTCCTTGTGTTTTCTATTTTCATCCGCCCCAAAAGCAACACCTCAGCAGATCCATTAAAGGAACTCTGTTGTTCCTCTGAATAAGCTCTTCCAGAAATGAACTTTTTCTGCTATTTTTTTATTCATATTTAATTTTTTACTGTGCCAGAGTATATCTAAAATATTACATCATAGATTTATTTTAATATTAGTTGTCCTCATTTTAAACCACTGCATCATGAGGGTACTCAAACCCTCTTTTCTCCTCAGTTAAGTTATTTGCTGACATTATTTCATCTCTGTGTTCAAGTTTCCACGTTTATATGGTTGAATAATTTAAATTCAGTGGCATTTATTTAAGGGGTACTGTCATTATGTTGTTGTTTTTTTCATGTTTGATACATCTATTATGGCATATTGGTTTGCAGAACATTTACAAAAGACCAGATGGCAGGCAGATGTTTTTTCAAAAGATAAAATCAGAAAAAAACATGTTCTAGAGTTTACATTGTCATTGGTAGCCATAAATAGTTACACTTTACAATAAGGTTCTATTTGTTAATGTTAGTAAATGCATTAGGCATCATGAACAATGAACAATATACAGTATTTTACAGCATTTATTAATCTTGGTTAATGTTAATTTAAAGTTACATTGTTAGGTCATAATGCATTTACTAATGTTAACATTTATCAATAATGTTTTTTTTTTTTTTTTAATTATTTTTTTTTTTATTAAAAGCATATATATATATATATATATATATATATATATATATATATATATATATATGTGTGTGTGTGTGTGTGTGTGTGTGTGTGTGTGTGTGTGTGTGTATGTGTGTGTGCTGTACGAGTATTGTTCATTGTTAATTCATGTTAACTAATGTAGTTAAAAACAAAAACCTTAATGTAAAGGGTTATGTTTTTTTTTGTTTGTTTTTTTTTTTTTATCCCTTCTTTTTAATTTAGGGATTAAAAAAAAAAAAAAAAAAAAAAAGAGAAAAAAAAAGTGGGCCCAGATATGAAACTGTGTCTGCAAACAATTTTACTTCCATTATATATATATATATATATATATATATATATATATATATATATATATATATATATATATAGAAGTAATAAAATGTGAATTTTTTTCAACATATTTAAAAACTTTATTATTATTATTATTATTATTATTATTATTATTATTATTATTATATTTTTTATTTATTACTATTCAATTTCATATTTTTAAAAAGAGAAAATAAAACATAGGGTAGGACTTGATTTTGCCATAGCAGAACAGAGCCAGACCTTAATGCCAGTGTGGCGGCACCTATTGGTTGAAACTTAAAGGAATAGTTCACCCAAAAATGAAAATCCTCTCATGATTTACTCACCTTTAAGCCATCCCAGATGTGTATGACTTTCCTTCTTCAACAGAACCGAAGTGAAGATTTTTATCAGCACATTTCAGCTCTGTATCTTCATACAATGCAAGTAAATGGGTGCCATCAGACTTCTGGCTATTTGACAGTCTAAAAGTCATATTCTGAAGTGAACCGATCAACAATTAAAACGTTTTTAACTTTAAATCATTGTTTCCTGCCAGCGCTTTATTGCTGTTTGAAATGACCTAACTCTCACTCATTCATCTGTTGTAAACAAAGCGCGCGCTTTCTTGCATGAACGTGCCACTGCGCTTACGTCACTGATGCATCGATTGCTGGCAGGAAGTGATTTTTTACAGTTAATAACGTTTAAATTATCGATTTATTTTTTGCACAAACCTATCAACTGAAGGCATTAATTGATCGACTGGAGCCATGTGGATTACTTTTATGCTGCCTAAATATGACTTTTAGACTGTCAAATAGCCAGAAGTCTAATGGCACCCATTTACTTGCATTGTATGAAGATACAGAGCTGAAATGTGCTGATAAAAATCTTCACTTCGGTTCTGTTGAAGAAGGAAAGTCATACACATCTGGGATGGCTTAAAGGTGAGTAAATCATGAGAGGATTTTCATTTTTGGGTGAACTAACCCTTGATGACATCAGCAAAAAAAGTCATTTCTGAGGCAGAGCAAGTTACATAAAATGTTTCTTGAAGATTACAAAGAGGATTGTTTTCCCCCTTTGGAATAACATGCAGTGATGAATCATGCACAATAGAGTGCAACAGTCCGGTTCTGGAATAAAACAAAAACAACAACAACAACAACAACAACAACAACAACAACAAAAACATTCATTTTCTCCAGACGGGAATTGATTTTTAAAGATAACTAAACCTGCAAATACATATATTCTTTTGTTAAAGCCATCAGTCTGTGTTGTTTCAATTTCATAAAAACAAACAAATACAAAAAAACCACGTTTAATAGCGGAATTTCTGGTGAATAATTACACTACCCATGAATCCTCGAGGAAAAAGATCCACTAATCAGAGAATCACGGCAAACAAAGTGCACCAAAAGAGCTCTGCAGCGACCGCCCACTCCCATGATCAGGGGCAGACTGGGAAGAGAAATCGGCCCGGGATTTTACATAGAAACTGGTCCAAAAGGCTGTCCTTTTCTGCATATTGCTTCCCCCTTCGGCATATCGCGGCGCCGTTTTGTGGCCTGTTCTGCATAACGCGGCGGCCCATTTCAGCCCGTTTCGCGGCCGGACCACCGGGAAATCTCCCGATTTTCCCAACGGCCAGTCCGACCCTGCCCATGATGCACTGTGAATGACGCAATCGAGTCACTCTCCCTACACTCACAAACTGCTTATATAGTATATTTGTATATATCTAAATACTTTGTTTCTATACTTACAATCAACAACATTAAATCAATAGTTTGATATTTTTCCATTAATTATAATTTGATTAGCGTCATTCGCAATGCATCATGGGATTGTAGTTTTTATTCCCTACACTTTTTTTTTTTGTTTTATGTTTTTTTTTTTTGCTTCAAATAAAATTTTGTAATGTTGCTATTTTCTTCAGAGCTTGTTAATTTGGTTATGGATGATTTTATGAAATCCCTATGGAAAACATGCATGAGAAAAACACTTCTGGAACCAAGACACCTGAAAAAGCGGATGGGCACTGTTGTGGTGGATAAGACGAAGAACACTGTATTTAGAGAGTAAATAGGGCCATTTTTGAGTTCATGTTGACCTTAAATGTAAATGGAAAAGGGAGGACACATTTACAACTATTATATAATAGACAGAATCCGACCCTAGGCAGGCTAACAGTTGAGTTGAGGAACGGACAACTCCTTTACAACTTTACCCTTTCATCACTTTAGTTTCATCAAGACATGTTTGTCCCCTCTTGTTAAGGCTCTTCATATACACTCACACATACATCAGAATGTAGCTGTGAACATGTTGACTATCTGTGAACAAAATGGTCCAAAATATACAGCACTGTGTACCAACTGCATGTGAATATACCACACCACTCATTTATATACTCGTCTGTTCTTGTTAATGAGTGATTTGCCTGGTGTTGGATTCCAGACATTCATGACAGATGGTGTTATAAACTCTGTAGCTAAATCTAACAAAGTACAAACAACAGGAGAACCTGCTGTTTTATTGGTTGGACTGTAAACGTTCATAGTTAAAACAAACAACAGAATTTAAAATGCCAAAACTCACCAAAAGGATCTTGAAATGGACACCTCGCTTGGACTCTCATGGGAACTTTCCTGAACTGGATGGAAACGAGGGACAAAGAAATAGACGGATGAAAATGCTGCTGTAAATTATTCATTTTAGGCATGCATTCTGCTGTTCAAATAAATGTCTCTTGTAAAGGACCTGTTTGAGAGCGGTCAATCGGTGGATGTGTTCTCGTCTCTGATTGTTTTGGCAGTGCTGCTGTGTTCTAGCGTTGCAGCACCTGGGCACAGTAAAAAAACGTTCTCATTTCAGGTTATCTGTCTTTCATTTCATGCTGGAGTTCAGTGGATTATCAAGCATCAAACTCAGACAAAACTTACATGTTCAGGGTGAAATCACTGACACATTTACGATAATGTATGGGGAAAAGGATATTGTCATTCAGTGACACTTGATGATGCAAAGCAGGGAAGCGGCATCAGTTTTGATAAAGTATTATGATCACCACTGACTTCAGTGCAGTGTTTACAACAGAATATTGTTTTTGTAGCAGGGGAGGCCCTCTTGAGCCCCCTGTTGAGGAGAAAAGAGGCCGTTCTTTTTGAATGGATGTCTGTGGAGGAGGTGCTTCCTAACGCTGAATAAACTGCTTTTGTGAGGAAACAGTTCATCATTTGCCTCAATCTATAATTTAGGGTACATTCAATGTCTATTGATGATAATTAAATATTTGCTAACCATTTTCTTCAGAAATATCCTGTTTGATCCATTAAGGGAAAGCATGTTATAATATAACACAAATATTTTGTGCACCCCATGTTTCATTTTGATAGAAATTGCCATGATGTTTCATAATTGACATTTTTTGCATTGTCCGTTTTTTGAAGTGAGTAGGTCTTAAGTTCACAATAATGAATAAAAAAGGTTAAAGTCAGCATTATCTATATTTTATTTCGTTTTAAATTCTAAACACTTCAGGAAAAAAAAAATAGCATTTTTTTAAATTGAGTTTGGCATTTTCATAAAAAAAAATATCTTATGTCCACAAAAGTTCTGTCAACTATGTTACTAAACAAACACCCCGCTGCAACTAAAAATGGTGTATCCCAAAACCACGTGACCAGCATCATGTGACGTCATTTTCCTCTGTGGGGGACATCTTGAACACGTAATGGAGAGTGTCCTTTCATTTTTATCAATATTTCAACTACAATAATAATATTGTCAAGGAGTACATTCATTGACCATCAACTATGTTGGGTACATTGTTGGGGTTTGCAATATTTTTATGATTTTAACAAAAATATATATTCAAATATGAGGTTAACCGGATCAAGACAATGACATGTGGTTGGCCAAGCACGACCTACCATTGAAATTATGTGTCAAACATGATACCTTTCAACTAAGTTACCATATAGGGTCAACTATTGGGTAACATAGTTGACGTGCCCCTACTGTGTCCACCGATGTCCACTGATGATAATGAATTATTTTCCATTGATCAGTTTTTTGTCATAATGTGTCAGAGGACACAGAGGGTGTGTGTGCCCTCATGCATGTGAATAATGATGATCATGGATTTAGGGGCATTTAATTGAGTTTAAATTAACTAGATATTGTTCCTTTGCAAGTTAAAACAGAGCACTTCTTATGTAAATGGTGTCATTGTATTTTGTGAAATAAGCAGGATACTGCTTTTTCAACTATGTTACTTTCACTGTCAACTATGTTACAGCTGTTGTTTATGGGATATTTTTACATTTCAAATAACAAGAATGCTGCTTCTGATATCCTTCAAGGTATATTTTACATCCACAAAGGTTGAAGTTTTGCATAACATCTCTTAAAATGACCAAAATTATATTTAAGGCAGATTTATGATAAAAAAATAAAATAAAATAAAAAAAAAAAAAACATTAAAAAATGTTACTGTCAATGTTACTGGCCGTGCTGAAAATATCACATGGATATCTGCAAAAACAATTTCTAAAATTATTTTAAAAGAATGACTGCACATATTGCAGAATAGACAAACGACCCCTTAATTATTTGTGTTACTTGAAGTGTTGCTTTTAATCAGTGTCTGTAATGGCATGCAGTTTGTCCGTAACATAGTTGACAAACTCACTAGGGAAAACATCCATTCCCTTATAATATCAAAAAGGTGTTTAATGCTTAAACATTGCAACTAGTAGATATGTTACATTGAAGAAATATATTAACTTAAACCAATAGTTGTTTTATTGAGAAAGCACTTTATTTTGTACTTTTTTGTTGACATGAAATTAACCCTCATTTCTAGAATGAGTCATTTAATGAACTGGCCGCCTGTCCGCCAATCTTCAACATTTTTTGCACTAAACAATCCTTTTGGAGTGAACTATGTGTGTAGTTTACTAATGATAAAATAGCTGTTTTATAAGGGAAGTCACGGATCATTTTACGACAGGTAGGTGTTAGTTTACGGCTCTCCCCATTCATTTGTATGGTATCTGCAAACGGTGACTTACTGTCGTAACACGCTGGTTGATCATTACGCTTTATCCTATGGTAAAAGTGCGGAGGTTGTTATCTCTGGTACCTTCAGTTCAATAAGTGAGTCTGACTGATTCAATAAGTCTTTTAGACTGTTCATTAAAAGAACAAGTTCAAAAGAGTCATCTGCTTGCAAATCGGACTTGCTATTTTTGCGTGCAATCCACGAGGACAACTCGATGATGCATTTTCTTGCTATTATTTAGCTTGTTTTCAGTTTAGACTGTACGATCACAACTCGGGTAAAAATTATTTATGAAATCATTTAAATGAATTATCAACAACCGCAAAATGCATGTAGAAGACCCAAATAATGTGCATTTTCTTTATTATTTTTAAGTAAATATAGGCTACTTAAGGAATTAGAGTACTGATAATTTCCTCTTTAAATGCATTTTCAATCAGTTGTATTTTTTGCATTTTTTCCCCTCGATGGTTATGGATCAAAGTGCTTATATACTATAATAGTTTAACACACTTTTCCTAAACCGCCTTATTATATGAATCATTTGAAGATCTGATTCATTAGTGAATTGGTTTGTTTGGACAGTGTCTATGAAGCTTTAACCAAAACTGCCCCGTCCCTCTCATATGATGCTTTGGGAAGTCCGATTCATTTTAGTGAATCGGTTAGTTCGGATGATTCATGCAGATGAACCGTTGTAAACAATGATTGACTCATGCCTGAACAGTGTTTCCCCAAGTCAGCTCTATTTAAGTTATCTGGTTTTAAGTTCTGCCTCTAACACGGGAAATGGCCAATCACTATTTAGAATTTTTGGGGTTGGCATCTGGGGTGGCATTTAATATTTTAGGCCATCTGTTTGACCATGCCATGGCAGTAATGGTATCAAATGGCACTACCATGGTACAGAATGATAACCAAATTCATATGCAATGGCATTCACAAGTGTTTTTTTGTTTTTACCATAGTATTTTCACACTTCATAGTACTTTTTTGTAAGGTAAGTCACATGATTGCAATCACTCTACTGGTTCTATCTGTAAGAGTGTGCACAAATACACATGCACACCTACACAAACACATATGGAACATTTGTTCAATTATAATAACATAAATGGACTCTGGGTAAGTAAGCAACCACATAGCAACCTCCAAGAACACCCTAGCAACTGCCAAGCAATGCTCTTGCAAACAATCACAACACCCGAGCATCTGCATTTGCTTTAGAAAATGTACTCTAGTTTTTATCCAAGAAAACATGAGACAGGTCTGCAATCTAGTGGAAGAATGTGTTACTGCATCTAAAGTAGAAATAGAGAGAGAGAGAGAGAGAGAGAGAGAGAGAGAGAGAGAGAGAGAGAGCTACGTTTGCCCTCTGAAAGGTGTTACCATTAAAATACTCTATAAAACAAATGTATAGCACACTATAAATCTGTCTTTACTCGACTTAGCTGTAGGAAATGTGAGGAACTGATTAAGTACAAAAAACTTTCAGGGATTTTCTCAGATTATCTATAGTGATAGACAGTCTATGGTCTATTGAACTCCCCATACTTGATTCAAAGGTCATAAAAATCTACAGGTCAAAGGTCACACTGATTACCCCACAGATGTGCACCATAAATGTCCATACCTATGAATGACTGCATAAACCACAATGTGATGAAGTGGGCAGACAACTGACACTGTGAATATACGTCCAGAGCTCAGTTATTTGATGAAATGATGTTATGAAGTAAAATCAATAGAAAACACAAAACAGATTTAATTTGTTTATTTATTTATTTATTTTTTTTACAAGCGGTCAGTATTCATTGTTTTCAATGCACACAAGCTTCTACACTTCTACAAGTAAAACAAACTATCAAAACAAAATCGTAAAAATTCTAATTCATTTATCTCGATGTGTCTTAGATAAACAGGATGGGAACATCTTGAGCAGCTGCAAACCTTCTGCAAACCTAATGTCTTAGTGTCAGGATTGTTTACACGGCTTTATCAAGGAGTGTGAAAGCGTGTATGTGAAAGCGCATTACGGTTATTACGGTTCACAGACGGCAGCACACACAAATGGAGCATTCTTCGAATGCCTTTCTAACACACGTATGTTATAGGCCTCTTAAAAAACAACAAATATAAATATTGTTTTTTTTTCTCTATTAATTTCTCTTTTTCCTTTGCATTCATTCATGTATTTCCATTTTCTTTATTTTCTTATTTGCTTTGTGATTATAAACCAAATCATATCTATAGTAAACTTAATGTCAGTTTTACTGCCTTGTACAACAATATGGGTTATGTTATGAATGTATATAATGTATGTTATGAAATTTCTGTCATCACTTGCTACTGCTAATATGGTTCAATTAATTGGCAAGTGGGTCGTTGACAAATAAGTTTGTCCGAGGTGATGAAAAGGAGAAATCTTTTACAAATCTACTTTAAAACACACATCAAGTTAGTAGAAATTTTATATGTGTGTCCATGTTGGTTTCATACATAATTGAGAAACATTTATTGTATATATATAGTATATATATATATATATATATATATATATATATATATATATATATACAGCAGACCATCCGTGATCCGCATATTTGACTTGGCACATGTTTTAAACCAGATGCCGTTCTTGACGCAACACCCAGTGGCTGGGGGACTCTCACTCACACCTGTGGGGCAATTTAGAGTCTCTAATTCACTTCACCTGCATATTTTTGGACTTGTGGGGGAAACCGCCCATCTGGCACCAACAATCATGCCACTGTCCAAATCTCTGAGATCACATTTTTCCCCATTATGATGGTTGATGTGAACATTAACTGAAGCTCCTGACCCATATCTGCTTGATTGTATGCACTGCACTGCTGCCACATGATTGGCAGATTAGGATTGCTGGGGTATATATATATATATATATATATATATATATATATATATATATATATATATATATATATATATATATATATATATATATATATATATATATATATATATATATATATATATGGGTGGCACGGTGGCTCAGTGGTCAGCACTGTTGTCTCTGGGTTCGAGTCCCGGCTCAACTGGGCCTTTCTGTGTGGAGATTGCATGTTCTCCCCATATTTGTGTATTTCTGTAACTGCTGACCTCCTGGGATTTTCACACACAACAGTCTCTAGAATTTACTCTGAGATGTGGGTTGGCGCTGTTTTGGCGGCATGAGAGGGACCTACACAATATTAGGCAGGTGGTTTTAATGTTGTGGCTGATATATATATACACACTGAATTGTCTTGTGGTGTAACCATCAAGTGAAAGGAATTAAAATACTTTCCTTGCACCTTGAATACATGAGTGTACACAACTTAATCATTAATAAAAAAAAATAAAAAATAAAAAAAAAAGCATTTTTCAAGGTAATCAGATTTTTATATGTTTATTTATTTTTTTGATTCAAGAATATCAAGAGGTTTGCTCTGTTTTTATGTTTTTTTTTTTTTTTTTTTTTTTTTTTTTGGTCATATGTCAACAATATGCCAACCTACATGTTTGCTACACCACCTGACTTTGATCTGGTGGACAAAAGTTTTTCAAATATTTTTCTGCTTATTTTTTAAGAAATAATAATACCAGATTATTCTGCACTACTAATTTTATTATTTATTTATTTATTGTATTATATTTTTAATTTTTGCTTTTCAAGAATTTTAGTTTTTATTATTTTATTATTTATTTTATTTTATTTTTATTGTCTCTGGTTGGTTACACAATCTGTAAGTTTATATATAAAATATATTAATATATATTTAATTATTTTATTAAATATTTTTAATTATTTATTTATTATTTTATAATAAATGTATTTATATATATTTAATTAATTATTATTTATTTATTTATTATATTTTTATTTTTGCTTTTCAAGAATTTCAGTTTTCAAGTTTATACATTTATACATATATATATATATATATATATATTTTTTTAATTTACTTTAAGCCCCAAAAAAAGAAAAACAAAATATCAAAATGACTGAAATCAGTAATTGAAAACATGTTCACAGAAGAGGTTTATTTAAGTAATTGTTTTGTATGAATGGCATTTTTTTTATTTTATTTTATTTATTTTTTTATTCCACACAAAAAAAAAAAATTAAATAAGCCTCACATCATTGACCCAAGTGCTTAATTGGATGCAATGTTTTATTGCTTGGTGACTCTCCGCTGCCATCTGGAGTGCTTGTTGGAACTGCTGTTACCTTCATTATAACTTTAACATTTTAAACAGCCTTTGATGTAAACAACTAAAAGAATCTATGAACATGAAAAATATGGAATATTTATTGGGGAAATCCACCAACTATTTGGGATACCATAAATGAAGAAATCTTAAAAATGATGTCTCTGCTTGACTGACACATTAATGAACATACAATGAGCTGAATACTATGAGCTGGGATCTTCTGAGATCTTACAACACAGAGACCTATTTATAATGATTTATCCCCTCAGAATTAGATCACAGGCCAGAGGTCAAGCCCTTTTGATCTCGTCTTATCACACATGTGTAGATGTTCAATGAGGCAGAGAGACAGGCGTTGATCAGAGCCAGCAGAGGGGAACCAGGACCACGCTGAAACACCAGACACTGTATGAGTGCACGTCTGTTCAACAGCAAAGTGAACAAGAATGATTGCTTTTGTGTCATGGGTGACAGACGTTAGACACCTGCAAAAACTAAAAAACTAGGCACATTCCTTCTCAAATTCCTTTTGAAGTATCATTGTCCTTAATTATGACAACAAAATGCTTAGAAATGCAATACATCTCAGTGTGGTCAGGCGGCCTTGGCACAGACACTACAAGAGTCCAAAATATGTGAATTCTCAAGTGCTATTTATTGTGCAAAAAAAAAAACAAACAAAAAAAAAAAAAAAAAAAAAAGACAAAACTAAAAAAAATTCAATACAATTTACACTAGTTACAGAAAAAAAAACAAAAAATACATAAATAAATAAAAAAGCAGCCATAAGAAGTCAAACAGCATTCAATGATCTTTTAACTAAAGTGCTGTCAGACTTCCTGTTTAAAGGAATATTCCGGGTTCATCACAAGTTAAGCTCAATCGACAGCATTTGTGGCATAATGTTAATTACCACGAACATAATTTAGACTCATCCCTATTGAGTATTTAAACACTTACTTATTAGTCCCATTGACTTCTATTGTAGTGACTCACTGTAAGCCAATTCTTGCAAATATTTGTCAATGTTTTTTTTTGATAAATATGCATTGTTAATTCATTCCATGATAAGGATAGAGATTTTGCTTCATTACACTGTCAATCAAATGCATTTACTGCAACTAAACTTGATTAAAGTCTTTGTCCTGGAATAACTTTCTTAATCTTTCACTAAAAGTGATAAAACGGTACAAATCCCACAAAAAAAAAAAAAACTACAATCCTCTCCGATGACTAGCGTTTAGTAACATTTCCCCCTCAGTAGAAAAGCATTGCAAGAGTGTAATGAAATGTTATTCTAGCATAATGCCTCATTTCTACATTTCAATCAAATCTTTTCATTTGCCAGTGTTTAAACTGGCAGGCGTCTGTAGAGACCGCAAAACACACCCAGGTGAGGGACTGCAGCTTTTTGTTTTCAATTTGTATTGGCTTATTTCCCGTATAGTTAGAGATGTGTGTGGGCATTATTCTATCACAGTCTGTCTGTTTGGCAGGAGGAGGACGACCACTAAACCTTCACCTCCAACAGTTCAGTCCACAAAACACTACATGCATGCAATCCAGAGTTTCTCTCTCTGTAGTGTTTAGCTCAATGTGCCATGTGACATAATCATACCCACAATCTTAAAATGTATTAGCATGATGGAGCAGGCTTGTACTGGTCTAACTCGCATCATGTGTGTATGACAGGCCAACTAATGTTTGCTTTGGCATTAGTACTTATTAAGAGTTTGTTTATTCAGTTTATGGTCTGGTCTCTCTGCAGCTCTGGAGACAGGCGGCTCTGCAGTGTGTTTGTTTAGTAGTTCACTGCCCACAACATGCCACATCAGATTTACTAACTTTCACATCTCACCACCAATCTTTTTCCTTGTATCTGACCGCATAAAACAACGGCTTTAAAGCCATGGCCAATCGGTTACTCTGGCAGTAAACTGAACGACATGCGACATGCACATGCGGTAAGTGGTAATCTTCTGTATCGCACCCACTGCTTTTCATCGAGGACTACTGGGCGAAGACAGTTTAAGTCATTGCTTCAAGACAGACAGACAGACAGATGGATTGGCAAGAAAAAGTATGTGAACCCTTTGGAATTACCTGCATTTATGTATAAATTTGTCTTAAAAGCTGGTTTGATCTTCATCTAAGTTACAGTAATGAACAAACACGATCTGTTTTAACTAATAACACACAAATTATCGTATTGTACATACTGAATACATCATTCAAACATTCACTGTGTAGGTTGGAAAAAGTATGTGAACCCCTGGGCTAATGACGTCAACAAAAGCTAATTAGAGTCAGGAGTTGGCAAACCTGGCATCCAGTAAATAAAATGAGTTTGGAGGTGTGGGTTAGAGATACTTTGATATATAAAAAGCACTCAAACATTTTGAGTTTGCTATTCACAAGAAGCATCTGCTGACGTGGACCATGCCTCGCAAAAAAGAGATCTCTGAAGACCTAGGAACAAGAATTGTTGCTTTGCATAAAGCTGGAAAGGGTTACATCAGGGGTGCTCACACTTCTATGGCATGAGATTTACTTTTTCATAATGAATTATAGTAAGATCCACCATGCATTGTAAGCAGTGTTGTCACGATACCAAAATTTCAGTAGTCGGTACTTGTGTACAAGTGAAATTTGACAATTCTTGATACCAAAACTACTAACTAATTTGTTAATTAGGTAAACATTGTTTTAAGTTCTGAAGTAATTATTCAGGACAAGGAAACAACAGTAATTTAAAATTACATTTTCCAACAGCAGTACCAATATGTATTCACGTATACATTCAGAAATTGAAAAAAATTCAATTATAAAACTCAACAGATCACAGGATTTTATTGCATGATTATAATATATTAATATTTTTTTAAGCTACTAAAGTTATCCAGCCAAGAGCAATAAATAGTATTGATTTCTTGTTATTGTTGTTTAATATTAATATTAATATGGGCAGGTCTGTCACACTTGTATGTATATTTTAGACATAACTGATTTTGTTTGAATTAATATCTCACGTCAAGACGGGCATTTTACAGTGTACCATCACACCGTCACACTGGTGCGTATCTGCGAGCGCTCTTACCGCACGCGCGCACACGCACTCACACATTAGCACATCCAGAGAAATAAGGAGTTTGTCGATACCTGATTGGTCAAAGACAGTATAACCCAACCCATAAACCTAATGCTATCCAATCAGGTATTGTTTTCCTCAGAAATATGAATGAGTCTTCCCCCTGCAATCCTGCATATTGGAAATCTGTGCGCAGGGGAGCCGAAATAAAGAAATAAAATGTGATATTTCTTTTTTTTTTTTTTTTCAGTTTGGGTGGCAGAGTCCCAGATGCCTCCATGTCTGAGACCGTCAACCTGCGCATCTTATCACGTGGCTTGTTGAGCACATTGCCATGGAGACATAGCGCATGTAGAGGCTTCACGCCATCCACCGCGGCATCCACGTGCAACTCACCACGCGCCCCACCAAGAACTAACCACATTATAGCGACCACGAGGAGGTTACCCCATGTGACTCTACCCTCCCTAGCAACCAGGCCAATTTGATTGCTCAGGAGACCTGGTTGGAGTCACTCAGCACGCCCTGGGATTCGAACTAGCGAACTCCAGGGGATAAAATGTGATATTTAAGATTATCGTTATTTGTGTAGTTTATTTGTCTTTCCCTTTTGACCTGTTAATGAGATCGACCAGTGGTTGTCTTGCAATCGACCGGTCGATCGTGATTGACGTAATGAACACCCCTGGGTTGCAAAGTTATCTCAAAGAGCTTAGATATGCATTTGCCCACAGTTAGACAAGCTGCCTATAAATGGAGATGATTTAGTACTGTGGTTAATCTACCTAGAAGTGGCCGTCCAGCCAAGGTGACTCAAAGGGCACACCGCAGAATGCTCAGTGAGGTAAAAAATAACCCTAGAGTGACAGATGAAGACTTGAAGGAATCATTGGAACTGGTTAACATCTCTGTTCATGAGTCTACTATACGGAAAACATTAAACAGGTGTGGTGTTCATGGCAGGACACCACGAAGGAAGCCGCTGCTTTCCAAAATAAACATTGCTCAGCACCTGAAGTTTGCCAAAGACCACCTTGACACTCCACAACTCTCCTGGGAAAATGTTTTGTGGACTGATGAAACTAAGGTTGAATTGTTTGGGAAGAACACGCAGCACTACATATGGCATAAAAAGGGCACCGCATACCAACATGAAAACATCATCCCAACGGTGGAGTACGGTGGAGGGAGCATCATGATTTGGGGCTGCTTTGCTGCCTCAGGGCCTGGACCGCTTGCCATCATCAAGGGAAAAATGAATTCCCAAGTTTATCAAGATATTCTACAGAATAATGTCAGGGTGGCTGTGCACCAGCAGAAGCTCAGTAGAAGTTTGATGATGCAGCAGGACAACGTCCCTAAACATCAAAGTAAATCCACTACAGAATGGCTTCAAAAAAAGTGTAGCTAGACTTGAGTGAGGTATTGGAGGAGGTGACTCTGTCGAGGCTGTGGGGCAATGGAACAGGCTTTGGGTGCATAGCTTGGCATGAGCGAGATATTGAATGAGGCATCTCTAATAGCTTCCAGAGGTTCAAGACAGTAACTCAGTGTGTTTCTGGTGCTCAGATGCACTGAGGCTTATGCCAACAAAGTTGGAGGGATTGTTTCCCTGGAATGAGGTGAATGAGTGGATTGTGGTTGTGTTTCATGGCACACTGCCGTCTCCAGTAATGTGGCCCTAATTATTGAACCCCACTGGTTACCGCTTGAAGAGTTTGCTGGGTTTATTATAAATCAGGCCAATGAGATGTGGAAGATACAACAGTGGAATTAATGGGTAATTCAATTAACTTTGAAAGTTTCAGATTAGCCCAGTAAAGCGATATTCCTAGGAGATTGCTTTTGTAAACATTGCACCATATTTTTCTTTCGGGAAAGAACTGCAGCCAACTTCACTCCACGGTTATGGCTTGCATAATAAAACAATGTCAAACTTGAACTACTTCGTCACAGTAGAATCTAAGTTTTCTTTAAGTGCTGACAGAAGTGTGTCACACACACCAGTGAAATGGTGTTAGCAGTTGCAGCGTTAGTGTTACGTATGACTCAAATCTGATTGGACAGAAGGTTGTTTAAAGATAACATGACAGAACTTTCATCTGACCTTTTGACACCGACTAATCCTTGTGTCAGCACACCTTCTCCTGGCACTCTGGAGCCCTGGAGCAATGACAGGTCAAAGAGTGACGCCGACTGCTGAGTGCATACTTAATCCATGCTTGCACACTCCTTTCTCAGAGGGAACATATGATCAGTCCAACTGTATGGATATGTTATTGCATAGTGGCATACACTGTTCCATGCATGATCCAAATTCACCTACTGTGCACATTACACATACAGCAGAGTGCAAAATTAGTATTGGTATTATGGTAGTATTACTTCTTGACATACCCATGGTCTGAGGAACATCTAAGAAACATACAAATAAATATTCAGTTTATTAGTTTGTAGAGTTTTGTTTAGAATAAACAATGGTCCCATCTGAAGCTGCTCAGTACCATCTTGACATTTTTACCCCATTATCCTTGTACCAGACGGTGAAGGGTACTAAAGGTTATCGTGGTGTCTGTCTCTTGCTCAACAAAATATCCTCTTCACTGAACAGGAAAAGTCTGGAGAACATATGGATTTTTCACTACATAATCCTCCTGAACGCGCTAACAGCAGCCTGACAGTGACAGGATGTTTATTTTGATTCATTAATTAAGGAATCAACATAGTAAGACAACTGAAACTTATTTATCTCATGAATATCATTCAGGTTTTGGAAAAATGACTAAATGATGAGTAAATGGTTACATAAAATTCATTTTTGGGTGAACTATCCCTTCTAATGTGAAAAAGCTGTTTCAATAATTGAACATGACTTCACTTAAATATGGCAAAATAATACTTTGGTCATGGACATACAGTTACAACAAACTCAAAAGTCTGCATACCCTGGCAGAAATTGTGAAATGTTGGCATTGATTTTGAAAATATGACTGATCATGCAAAAAAACTGTCTTTTATTTAAGGTTAGTGATCACATGAAGCCATTTATCATCACATAGTTGTTTGGCTCCTTTTTAAATCATAATGATAACAGAAATAACCCAAATGGCCCTGATCAAAAGTTTACATACCCTTGAATGTTTTGCCTTGTTACAGACACACAAGGTGACACACACAGGTTTAAATGGAAAGTAAAGGTTAATTTCCCACACCTGTGGCTTTTTAAATTGCAGTTAGTGTCTGTGTATAAATAGTCAATGAGTTTGTTAGCTCTCACATGGATGCACTGAGCAAGATAGATACTGAGCCATGGGCAGCAGAAAAGAACTGTGAAAAGACCTGCGTAACAATGTAATGGAAATTTATAAAGATGGAAAAGGGTATAAAAAGATATCCAAAGCCTTGAAAATGCCAGGCTGTTAAAAGTGGAAAATTCGGGGATCTCTTGATACCAAGCCAAGGTCAGGTAGACCAAGAAAGATTTCAGCCACAACTGCCAGAAGAATTGTTCGGGATACAAAGAAAAACCCACAGGTACCCTCAGGAGAAATACAGGCTGCTCTGGAAAAAGATGGTGTGGTTGTTTCAAGGAGCACAATATGACAATACTTGAACAAAAATGAGCTGCATGGTCGAGTTGCCAGAAAGAAGCCTTTACTGCGCCAATGCCACAAAAAAGTCCAGTTACAATATGCCCGACAACACCTTGACATGCCTCACAACTTCTGGCACACTGTAATTTGGAGTGAGGAGACCAAAATAGAGCTTTATGGTCACAACCATAAGCGCTATGTTTGGAGAGGGGTCAAAAAGGCCTATAGTGAAAAGAATACCATCCCCACCGTGAAGCATAGTGGTGGCTCACTGATGTTTTGGGGGTGTGTGAGCTCTAAAGGCACGGGGAATCTTGTGAAAATTGATGGCAAGATGAATGCAGCATGTTATTAGAAAATACTGGCAGACAATATGCATTCTTCTGCAGGAAAGCTGTGCATGGGGTGCTCTTGGACTTTCCAGCATGACAATGACCCTAAACACAAGGCCAAGTTGACCCTCCAGTGGTTACAGCAGAAAAAAGTGAAGGTTCTGGAGTGGCCATCACAGTCTCCTGACCTTAATATCATCGAGCCACTCTGGGGAGATCTCAAACGTGCGGTTCATGCAAGATGACCAAAGACTTTGCATGACCTGGAGGCATTTTGCCAAGATGAATGGGCAGCTATACCACCTGAAAGAATTTGGGGCCTCATAGACAACTATTACAAAAGACTGCACACTGTCATTGATGCTAAGGGGGGTAATACACAGTATTAAGATCTAAAGGTATGCAGACTTTTGAACAGGGGTCATTTCATTTTTTTCTTTGTTGCCATGTTTTGTTTTCTGATTGTGCCATTCTGTTATATCCTACAGTTGAATATGAATCCCATAAGAAATAAAAGAAATGTGTTTTGCCTGCTCACTCATGTTTTCTTTAAAAATGGTACATATATTACAAATTCTCCAAGGGTATGCAAACTTTTGAGCACAACTGTAACATATAACACCAACTAACCAGAAAGCTAATAAATGTGCCAATCGTCACAAAGAAGCTGAAATTTAAGAAGTCCCACCACCGGCCATTTTTTATGCTCTGAAAGCCCCATGATGAAGATCACAAAGATCAGACTATTTTTTTATGAACTACGATTGCTTAAGGCCTGAAAGGACTTTTTTCATCCTTTCTGTGTCTTTACTTGGATATGCATCCAGTTTGTGCCAAGACAGTCACTGCAAAAAAACATGCAATACTTGCGAAATATTGCTGTTAAGGGGTTAGTTCACCTAAAAATGTAAATTCTCTCATCAGTTACTCACCCTCATGCCATCCCAGATGTGTATGACTTTCTCTCTTCAGCAGAACACAAATGAAGAAAAACAGAAAAATATCTCAGCTCAGTAGGTCCTTATTATGCAAGTGGATGGTGATCCGACCTTTGAAGCTCTAAAAATCACAGACAGTCAGCATAAACATCTTCCATATGACTTCTGGTTAAATTCTGAAGTCTTCTAAAGCGAACCGGTTGCTTTTGGTGTGAAAAAGTCCATATTTAAGTACTTTTTAAATAATAAATCTTTGCTTCAGGTCAGCAGCAGTACGCATGTATGTTTGCTCACAATGGTGCGTTTGTGTGCTCATCCTGGATGTCTCAACCGAGAGAAAAACGTGAGATTACATTCATAACATGCCGATGCGAATAAGTCACAGGAGAAACCGCATGACCTCAGCCCTCTCGTAAAAGCGTATACTGCTGCTGACCAGAAGCAATGATTTATAGTTAAAAAGTACTTTAATATTGATCTTTTTGGCACCAAAAGTGATCGTTTTGGTTTAGAAGACGTATGGATGACGTTTATGCTGACTGTCTGTGATTTTTGGAGCTTCAAAGGTCTGATCAACATCCACTTGCATTATAAGGACCTACTGAGCTGAGATATTCTTCTATTTTTTCTTCAAATATGTTCTGATGAAGAAAGAAATTCATACACATCTGGGATGGCATTAGGGTGAGTAAATAATGAGAGAATTTCCATTTTTGGGTGAACTATCCCTTTAAAAAGCTAAAACACAGTACTAAACTATAACTGCAGGCCTTGAGCAAGATTCAGTTTGAAAGTGCCACTAACATGTAAATACAGAAAAGATGAAAGAATGATATGTTTACAAGTTTTGCTGCAGTTAAAAAAAGATATGATTTGCAGACAAATGTCTGTTATGACTGTTATAAAGCCCTTTTCTTCTGTGAAATTTAACAGGGTTGTTCAATGTTTCAACATTCAGTTTCTGGTTTCTGGTTACCCTAATGATTTTACTTGCAGATCAAAACTCAGAGGGTAAAAAACAAGGGCTCTGAACATTTGCCCGAGTGTTTCTGTGGCTAGGTGGTCTGGTTGAATTATAGAATAAGCATAATTCAGTTTGACTTAAACCCACCAGTCAGACCAGTACAAAGAAAACCCTCCAAATGGAAAGAGGGTTCTGCTTTAATTCTTCAGTTCCCCAATGACAGCTGAGAAAGATCAAGTTACACACTTCTCATCTCTCTCTCTCTCTCTCTCTCTCTCTCTCTCTCTCTCTCTCTCTCTCTCTCCTACCCTCTTTGTCTTTGTCTCTCTCTCTCATTCTGCAGATTTGTATAACATCCATCATTGCTATCGTAGAGCACTGTGCTCTTTATGGGTTAAGCTTCATGCCATCTCCCATAGCTCCACTAAGGTGCACTTAGATACAGTAGCATCTGTTAACTCCATTACTGAATATTCCCTGCTACCTTAAGATTTCCTTAGTGTAAGGCAAAAGATGCTCACTAAAGAGGGAGACAGTCTTTGCACTTCCTCAATCCTATAAAGAACTACAGGCTTAAATATAAACAACTATATACACATAGTTACAATAAGATTACTAAAAGATTGTCTAAAAAATACTAGATTTTTAGATATTTTTTGTGGGCGAAAGAATACTACGATGTTGCCAGAGCACTGCTATTTGGTTGCTAAAGTATTATGAGTGTTATTTTAGCACTATGCAGTTACTAGGATGTTGTGGGCGGTTGCCAGGGCATTGCTATATGGTTTCTAAGATATTCTGTGTGTTTTGTTTTCACCCCTTTTCTCCCCAGTTTGGAATGCCCTATTCCCAATGCACTCCAAGTCCTCGTGGTGGCGTAGTGACTCGCCTCAATCCAGGTGGCGGAGGATGAATCTCAGTTGCCTCCGCGTCTGAGACTGTCAATCTGCGCATCTTATAACGTGGCTTGTTGAGCATGTTACCGCGGAGACCTAGTGCGTGTGGAGGCTTCACGCTATTCTCCACGGCATCCACGCACAACTCACCACGCACCCCACCGAGAGCGAGAACCACATTATGGCGACCACGAGGAGGTTACCCCATGTGACTCTATCCTCCCTACCAACCGGGCCAATTGTTTGCTTAGGAAGCCTGGCTGGAGTCACTCAGCATGCCCTGTATTCGAACTCGCGACTCCAGGTGTGGTTGTCAGCGTCTTTACTTGCTGAGCTACCCAGGCCCTCATTCTGAGTGTTTTTTAGCAGTATGTAGTTGCCAGCAGTGTTTCCCACAAGTCTAAAATATACTTGTGGTGGTAGCCTGTGGAAAAGGCTGGCATTACCTGCCGGCACCAAAATGGTCTACTACATGTGACAAAAAACAAATATCGTGTGACCTTTAACACAATATTTTAATTTATTGAATATTTTTATTAATTTCACATAATATATTTCACAGATCCAACCCCCCAAACCCTCCTCTCCATCTACCCACATGGAAAGAGTAAGACAAAGTTAAAAATAATAATAATTAAAAACACACTCTTTAGCATGTACAAAGATGGCACTGTTTGTCAGAGCACTTATGCTCCAGTGCCAGGACACTGAGGGCCCCTACCACTTCAATGTCCTGGAACCTGCACTTGAGATTGCTCTCCAGGCTGCAGATGTAAGGTTTGAGGACCTGGAATTATTATACACTTTTCAATTCAAGGAAAAAAAAATCTTACAATTTTGAAGTAAAAAGGGATGTATTTACATCTCTGACAAATCTGGCCAACAGCTCTTCCCGGGGGCGCACCTGGTTTCCATGTCCCCTCCTGATCCTCTCCTCCTCACTGGCAATGCTGAAGGCCCCAAGTCCTTCTGCGTCATCCAGATCTTGGTGAAGGTGAGCAAGAAATGATCTGGGGAGTGGGATCTTGCCTGCCTCCAGAATGATCCTCAGAGAAGCAAGTGTGACTGGAACCTAAATGTGGAAAAAGACAGCAGTATTATATATCACATAATGCAATAATGAACATCATTCATCAAATGCATCCCTTTTTAATCTACCTGCTCTTTTATGTGAAGAAAGTTCACATCTGCTCTCTGAAACACCTATGACAGCATTGATATGTGGGGCAACAGATCTGCTTGAAGGTAAAGGGCAGCCACAAAGCGGTATGTGGCACAGAAGGTGTATAGGCCTTTGGCCACTGGGCACTTATTTGTGCTTGCCTCCTCTGCAAGAGCAGCCAGCATGGCTGGAAGGCTCCTCTGGAGATTTTGTATGGTCAGATTCTAAGACAACCACCTTGTATCTTTCACTTAAGTAGAAACACTGGTAAGTATAAAATCAATAATATGATGACACCACAATAGTATTATTAACTTTTAAGTCACTCACACCGAGAGTGGTGGCGGCGGATCTCAGAGTGGCTGATCTATTTGCACTGTTTCTAAAGAACAGGTACTGTAGATGGTCCTTGAAGGTAGCCATTTATCTGACAGCATTTGAGGCATCTTTGCATGCCAGTGCTAGTCTGTGAACAGCACACGCTACAGAAGCCAGCTTTGGAAAACTGTCTGTGAGCTGCTTTGCCACTCCATTCACACGGTCTAGTTTTAAGATGTAAATTTAGTGTTGGAGGTGTCATTTTGCTTCCTTTGTTAAATGTGGGCTTATACAGCCCTTTGAGACTGTAACTGTGATTAAGGGCTATACAAATAAACTTGACCTGACTAATGTTAAATAACAGCTGACAGTACAAATTTCACACAATCTACCAGATTTAACAATAAACTCTATACCCATCATCACTGCTGCACCGTCTGTCCCGAGTCCGCAGAGCTGGTCCCATCTTCCAAAGTCACCAGGTCAAGGAAATGGTTAAAAACACACCCCTCTTTATCCAGGTGTCTAAAATAAATTTAATAGTTTTTCACACATATTAATAAGTATCACCTGGGCCTAAATCTTTATTTAAGAGCACAGCATTCCTTCAAAAATACCCCACCTATCATGTAAATCCAGCTGGCGGCTTATGGACACATCTGTCGTTTATCTCTAAAATAATACATTATCTCTTCTACAATAGGCAACTCTACCATCTGTGCAAGGATCTCCAGCATTTCATCCACTATTCAGTGTCATTGGTAATTGTTTCTTTGATCCACCTGAGAAAGGAGGTAATTTAACATTTTGCTAGGCCTGTGGTTAAAGTTCTTAGTTTACAAGAATCAATTTGTAATAGGTTTACCTTCAGCTTGTCAAAGTAATCACAACCCAAATGCTGAGCCAGACTTAACAGCTTAGGGTAGTTGGTGTGGTGAGCAATCTCATTATTTGCTAGCAAGTAAAGACATTTGAATCCCCTTATGATGGCAGCTAGAGTTACGAGAATGTTGTGGGCGATTGTCAGGGCATTGCTGTGTGGTTGCTAAAGTCGCTGAGTGTTATTTTTAGAGCTTTGCAGTTGCTAAGGTTGCTGTGATGTTGTGGGAAGTTGCCAGGGCATATCTATATGGTTGCTAAGGTCTTCTGAGTATTTGTAGAGCTGTGCAGTTGCTAGGGTAGCTAGGATGTTGTGGGTGGTTGCCAGGGCATTGCTATGTAGTTGTTAAGGTGTTCTGAGAGCTTTTTTGAGTTCTGTGAGTTGCAAGAATGTTGTGCATGGTTGCAAGGGTGTTGCTATGCAGTTGCTAAGGTGGTCTTAGTGTTTTAGGGTTGAGGGCAGTTGCTAGGATGTTGCTATGTGGTTGCTGAAGTGTTCTGCATATTATTATTTTATTTATTTATTTTTTATTTTTTGTGTGCTATGCAATAGTTTGTATGTTGTGGTGGTTGCCAGTGCATTGCTATGTGGTTGCTAATGTGTGCTAAATGTTTTTTGTTTGTTTGTTTGTTTGTTTGTTTAGCACTATGCAGTTACTAGGATGTTGTTGGCAGTTGTCAGGACATTGCTCTGTGGTTGCTAAGGTATTTTGAGTGTTTTTAGTGCTATGCAGTTGCTAGGTTTGCTAGAATGTTGTGGCCGGTTGCCAAAGTGTTTGCCAGGGAACTGCTATGTGGTTGCTGAAGTGTTATATTTTGTTTTTCTGTTTGTGGTATGCAGTTGCTAGAATGTTGTGTGTGGTTGCCAGGGTGTTGCTATGTAGTTTCAAAGGTGTTCAGAGTGTTTTTGTTTTTTTTGTTTTTTTTTGTGCTATGCATTTATTAGGATGTTTTGGGCAGGTGCCAGGGCATTGTTACATGGTTGCTAAGGTATTCTGAGTTTTTTTTTAGTGCTATGCAGTTGCTAGGGTTGCTAGAATGTTGTGGCCAGTTGGCAGAGTGTTGCTTTATAGTTGATAATGTGTTCTGAGTGCTTTTTTTTTTTTTTTTTGTGCTATGGAATAGCCAGGGTTGCAAGGATGTTGTACACAGCTGCAAGGGCGTTGCTATCTGGTTGCTTAGGTGTTCTGAGTGTTTTTGTTTTCTTTCTTCTTTTTTTGCACTTTGTAGTTGCTAGGGCTGTCAGAATGTTGTGGATGGTTGCCAGTGTGTTGCTATGTGGTTGCTTTTATTTTTTTTTTTTTGTGCTATCCAGTTGCTAGGAGGTAGTGGGCGGATGTGGGGGTGTTGCTATGTGGTACCTAAAGTGTACTGAGTTTTTTTTTTTTTTTTTTTTTTTTTTTTTACTGCTTAGCCGTTGCTAAGGTAGCTATAATGTTGTGGACGGTTGCCAGGGGTTTGCTATGTGGTTGCTAAGATCTTCTGAGTGTATATACATATATATATATATATATATATATATATATATATATACACACACATACATACACATACACACACACACACACACACACACACACACACACACACACACATATATATATATACACAGATACACACACACACACACACATACACATACGTAGTGCAAATCTAAATACAAATCGGTTATATACAGTGCAAGGGAATGGCAGAAGAGGTAGGATGTGTTGGTTAATATCAAAAGACTAAGCAAGGCTATACGAAAGGATATATAATTTTATTAATAATGCATATTAACTCAACACATTTATTGCTAAAATTGTGGAGGATGTGGTTGGGGGCTGTGACGTGTCCCTTATTTTACAACTTCAAAAGTGGCAGCCCTATGCCAGGGTGTTGCTATGTATTTCAGCAGCTTGTACCACTACAATTAAATAGGAGATTTTACAGTATGCCATTGTACTTTATAGCAGGTCTTTTTTTCAGTATAAGCCTTTGGCTGTCATTTAGGATCTACAGAAATTGTGCAGTACCTCTTCTAAGATGCTGTTGTCCTGCCCTTGGTTTAGCTCTGTATATTGCAAATGAGTTAAAATGGTTCTGATTTTCCTTACATTACAAGTTATACAAGCATCTGTCACGTTAACCTTTTATACATCTTTGATGGCTGACAGTTTCAGTTCTCCGTCACGTCTGTAGCTTTTCAGGTTTTATTTGCAGTGAAGCTTTGGGGGCAAACCGCTATACCTTTCTGTTTCTTGAAACAATGGGCTGTTTGTAAGATATTTTTTCTGCACTACACCATACTGTACAGAACTACTAAAGTGTGACATACAAATATATCATCCAATCACCATTAAATGGTTTCAAACAAGGCGAGAAAAAGCTATGAATAGACCTTAATAAGAAGATGTGGAAAAAAGCTGAGGAGTTACTCAAGGGACAAGGTGCACAATCGATCAAAGTTGGTCTAAAAACAAAAACAGGACGCAGACAGCCAGGTAGAATGAGAGGTCATTACGGCACAATCATGCCCCTAATGAGTCTTTCAGAGAAACTATTCAAGTCAACTTGGACTAGTTCCAGACTCAAACATCAGTTTCTTAACAGGTGTCTCAGGCTTTGTTCAGACAGGCAGCAAAAATCTGATGTTTTAACGTATCTGACTTTGTTAGTTGTTGTGTTGGGGAGTCAATAACTAAAATTAGCTTTGCTTATAACTTAACTACATGTTTCAGCAGTGTGCGTGAGAGTAGCTCAGCTATTTTCACAATAATATAGCTTTTGTAGTTACACATTTTCCAATATAATATTTGTAATATTATATTGCTAACTCAGCAATGGACCTCGCCTAAACCGTTCTCTCTCTCTCCTTTTTGTAACGCTGGGAAATTCGAATAATTTAAGTGAATCGGTTCTTTCGTACAGTTCATGTAAATTAACTTGTTCAAATAAAAAAATTACTTCTATTTAGCGTTAGAAACGGCAGTTCATTTTAGTGACAGTCTGGACAGTTCATGTAAATTAACTAGTTAAAATAAGTGATTCACTGATTCACTTGAGCCCTGTGCAGCCTTATTATATTTTATTGAAATATTTAATGTATTACTGCTGTTTATCACTGTGTTTTGTATCAGTTATATATATATATATGTATGTATATATATGTGTGTGTGTGTGTATATGTGTAACCAGTCCTATTTGACCCGTTCTGAGCAGGATTTGAACCAGGGTCTCTGGCATGGGAGGCAGGCATGCTAACGAGGATGCTAAAGGCTACAGCATCTAGCGTCAGTCGCTAGTGAGCTGGGTACCGTTACACTCACCCCCTAAACCTCACGAGACCACTGTAACCGGTCCTGCTTGACCCGCTGCAAATGGGATTTGAACCGGCATCTCTGGTGTGGGAGGTGGGCGCGCTAATAAGGAGGCTAAATGTTACAGCCCCTAGCATCAGTCGCTAGTGCGCCTATTGAGGCCAGGGGAGTTAGGTTTTACATACTGCGCAGCTACCTACCAGCTGGCTCCTGTTATATATATATATATCAGAACTTAAATAATATCAACTGATTGTTATAAACATTTAACTAAACATAGATTTATTTCAACAGTTTTAATCAAAGTAACATCCCCAACACTAAGTATGAATAGGAAAAAACCCACATGAAATCAAATTTTTTACATACTCAATCCACACTATGTGGTTTTAAATCTTATAAAAACATTATTTTTAGAAATGCATTTCAGTCTGAATGGTCACATGGAACTGGCATTGCAGTAACAGGCTTGCAATATGGCAGACTGGAGACATAACTGTATATTACTTTAGGGAATGGGTGTTTTTTTAATGGGCTACATGACTTCCATGAAGATAACAAACAGTAGACTTTTGATATACTACGGTCGGATCAAACATCGCAGGAGACATCGCCAGACCATCTGTCCTCATCATGTATTTCAAATACATTTTACACACATGTACACACAAATATATTAAAACACACTCACAGACTTAAATCCATGCCAAAGCACTGAATATTTCCTCTCCGGATAAAGTCATATCAAAGCCAGCTCATTTCAGAATCAGCTCCTGCTCCACTGGGAACTCTGCTTGAAGATAAGCACGGGTTAAGACTACCCTTTGCATATTTCAAAAACGTACATTCCTAATGCACAAACCATCACACATTTTTTATTTCAGCATTGGATCCGTGGCAGATTAATGCACTTGTTAAAGAGTTTTGTGGCCTTTAGTCCTGATCTGTTTGCTTTGATGCCAACTTAAAAGTTGGCTTAAATGAACTGAAATATGAACTTAGCAGAAATATGCATTTAACATTTACAGTCTTTCTCTTCCGTAAAAAAAAAAAAAAAAAAAAAAAAACAAATCTTAAAATATTCATTCATGTTTGGACAATTTTAGTTCAATTGAATTATTTCAAGAATGAGAACTTCCCTTCCCTCTAAGTAATAAATACCACCTGTCTTTGTCTAACAATTGCAAATAGCAAATCATGGTCCGTTGGGGTGTCTTTGGTTGCACTAATGCTTGAACTGTAATGGAGTTTCATCTCCAGGAGTTTTTTTGTTTTTACCACTACCGCCACTGACTTTCTCACGGAGTGTACCAAGGCAGTATTTTCTCTAAAGCTGCTTTGAAACATATTTGTATAACAAAAAGTGCTATGCAAATAAAATAGTTGACTATTTTTCCTTTCCCAAACATCAATTGGTTGCGAAGGATGTAGCTGGGATATATTTATTTTGAAAGTGTCTTCATTGCTTTCATTCACGGTACAAGCTGTCATCATGATCACATGGGAAATTGACATAATGCTTCCGAAATTTCATGAACCCCAAACTCGACCCCCGAAATTTGTCAAGTGCTTGCCAAACTATCTATGAGTTTTAAATGTAATGATGCCTTTTTCCAGCACAAAACTCTGATAACGCAGTAGACACAGTCTTAATACATCCTCTCACACTAGAATGCAGATTTGGGTCGGCCTTTGAGTGGTTTGGCACTGAACAGTTATGCCCAGATTAAAATGCCCATCTAATTACATCCGATTTGCCACAAACACAAGCATCTTTACCCACATCCACTTGCTTATGAGTCATCCTTCTTTGTAAGACCATATAAATGTATCAAGCTCTGGTAATCTGCCCAACCTTTTCAGTTTATGTTTTTATGGGTACCATCCCTGGAAGTGGTCGACACAGTTTTATTCCATGTGGTTTTAGACTGTAGGGATTGTAACTAATTTTATTTTAGCCTGAGTTTAACTCTCCCAGAAATAGTTTCCTTTATTTAGTTCAGAGCTGTGTCACAGTGGGTACACTAATAGCCTTTTATGAGCTTTTCAGCAAACTTTTAACATTATGACAAAATAAAACAGCAAACACTTAAAAGATAACAAAAAAAAAAATTGCCAAATAAATAAATAAATAATAATAATAATGATTGTATTTTTACATATATTGCAAATATTATATGTTAATAATTTTAGATAAATACAGATACATGCACTACCGGTCAAAAGTTTTGAAACACTCATTCTTTATTATAATTTTTTTTTTTTTTTTTTCACATTTTAGAATAATAGTAAAGTCATCAAAACTATGGAATAACATAAATGGAACTATGGGAATTATGTTGTGACTAAACAAAATCCAAAATTAATCAAAACTGTGTTATATTTTAGCATCTTCAAAGTAGTCACCCTTTGTCTAGAATTTGCAGACATGAACTCTTGACATTTTCTCAACCAACTTCTTGAGGTATCACCCTGGGATGCTTTTTAAACAGTATTGAAGGAGTTCCCATCTATGTTGGGCACTTATTGGCTGCTTTTCTTTATTATTTGGTCCAAGTCATCAATTTCAAAAACATTTTTTTTTTTTTATTAAATTTTAGTTTTATAATGAAATAAATTAATATGGTGGCACAATTATATTTTTGTCTACAAAACTAATTTCAAACATTTAAACATACGCCGTCAGATCAAAAGATTTTTAAGATTATGAGAAACATTTCAGTCAAGTGTTTCAAAACTTTTGACCGATAGTGTGTATATATATATATATATATATTGTTTTAAAATAAAAACAAAGAATTAAAATTATACTGTAATAAATATACAGTATCTGTATATTTTTACAGATATTTTAAAACTATAATATCTGTAAAAAATAGTTAAAAAATGTAATTATTAGAAATAATATACAATAATAAATGTTGTATATTTATATAAATATATATTGTAATACATATATCTGTATTTTTTAGAGATATTGCAAAAATATGAATATAAAATATCTGTCTATTTTTAGAGATATTGCAAAAAATATTGAATAAATTGTATAACTTAAAACATAAATAAAAAATAACAAGTTTTAAAAAAAAAAAAAAATTAATAAATAAAAAAAATTATTTGTTGCAGAGGGCAACCAATAATCCTCTCAGCAGTCCAAATTGTCCTTTGTAATCTTCTTATGTCTGATTTCGTAGCTGAACCAAACCAGACAGTTATTGAAGTGCAGAGGACAGACTCAATGACCGCTGAGTAGAACTGTATCAGCAGCGCCTGTGGCAGGTTGAACTTCCACAACTGATGAAGGAAGTACAACCTCTGCTGGGACTTTTTCACAATGGAGTCAATGTGGGTCTCCCAATTCAGGTCCTGTGAGATGGTAGTGCCTAGGAACCTGAATGCTGCCACAGTTCTGTTTAGAATGGTGAGGGGGGTCAGTGTTGGGGGTGTTCCTCCTAAAGTCCACAATCATCTCCACCGTTTTGAGCGCGTTCAGCTCAAGGTTGTTTTGACTGCACCAGACAGCCAGCTGTTCAACCTCCCTTCTGTATGCAGACTCATCATCATCTCGGATGAGGCCGATGAGAGTGGTGTTATCTGCAATGCAGTCCTTGGCGGTGGGTCCTTGGCGATGCAGTCATTGGTGTAGAGGGAGAAGAGTAGTGGGGCGAGCACACATCCCTGGGGGGCACCAGTGCTGATTGTACAGGTGCTAGAAATGAGTTTCCCCTGTCTCACAAGCTGCTGCCTGTCCGTCAGAAAGCTGGAAATCCACTGACAGATAGACATGGGAACAGAGAGTTGGTGTAATTTATTCTGGAGTATAGCTGGGATTATGGTGTTGAAAGCTGAACTGAAGTCCACAAAAAGGATGTCCCTGGTCTGTCCAGATGTTGCAGGATATGATGCAATCCCATTTTGACTGCATCATCCACAGACCTGTTTGCTCGATAAGCAAATTGAAGGGGATCTAGAAAAGGTCCAGTGATGTTCTTCAGGTGGGCCAACACCAGTCTCTCAAATGATTTCATGACCACAGACGTCAGGGTGACAGGTTTGTAGTCATTAAGTCCTGTGATTTTGATTTCTTTGGGACAGGAATAATGATTGAGCATTTGAAGCAGCATGGGACTACACACTGTTCCAGTGATCTATTGAAGATCTGTGTGAAGATGGGGGCCAGATGGTTAGCACAGGATCGAAGACACACTGGTGAGACGCCATTTGGGCCTGAAGCTTTCCTCATCTTTTGTTTCCGAAAGACGCGGCTCACATCATCTTCACAGATCTTAAGTGCAGGTTAAGTAGCAGGAGGGGGGTTGCAGGAGGCGTTGGTGTTTGTGTGAAGTGAAGGTCAGAGTGGGTGTGGGGTGTGAGATTGGGCCTTTCAAATCTGCAGTAGAACACATTCAGGTCGTCAGCCAGTTGTTGGTCCACCACAGGGTTGGGGGTAGGAGTCCTGTAATTTGTGAGTTGTTTCATTCCACTCCACACTGATGCAAGGTCATTAGCTGAAAACTTGTTTTTCAGCTTCTCAGAGTATCTTCTTTTAGCCACTCTGATTTCCTTGTTCAGTGTGTTCCTGGCCTGATTGTACAAGACTTTATCCCCACCCCTGTAAGCATCCTCTTTGGCCTGACGAAGCTGCCTGATCTCTGCTGTAAACCATGGTTTGTCGTTGTTGAGCTTTAAATAAGTCCTAGAAGGAATGCACATATCCTCACAGAAACTGATATATGATGTAACAGTATCTGTGTGCTCGTCCAGGTCTGTGGCTGCAGCCTCAAAAACACTCCAATCCGTGCAATCGAAGCAGGCTTGTAGTTCCCGCTGTGCTTCATTGGTCCATCTCTTTACAGTCCTTACTACTGGCTTGGTTGATTTTAGTTTCTGCCTGCAGGTTGGAAGAAGATGAATCAGACAGTGATCAGAGAGTCCTAAAGCTGCTCTAGGGACAGAGCGATATGCATCCTTTATTGTTGTGTAGCAATGATCCAGTATGTTTCTGTCTCTGGTGGAGCATGTAATGTGCTGTTTGTATTTGGGCAGTTCACGTGTGAGATTTGCTTTGTTAAAATCCCCAAGAATAATAATAACTGAGTTTGGGTATTGTTGTTCCGTGTCTGTGATTTGATCAGCCAGCCGTTGCAGCGCTGTTCAAACACTCGTTTGGTGCAATATACACACTCACCAGAATAAACGAGGAAAACTACCACAGCAAGTAGAAAGGCTTGCAGTTAATAAAGAGCGCTTCCAAATTAGGACAGCACATCCTCTTTTACGTTGTTACATCTGTACACCAACTTTCATTGATGTAAAAGTATGTTCCACTGCCTCTCGTTTTCCCCGTTAACTCCGCAATGCGATCCGCTCTGAACAGCTGAAAACCCGGCAGATGTAACGCGCTGTCCGGAATGGCTTCACTCAGCCAGGATTCTGTGAAGCACAAGGCAGAAGAGGTTGATAAATATTGTACAGGTGCATCTCAATAAATTAGAATGTCGTGGAAAAGTTCACTTATTTCAGTAATTCAACTCAAATTGTGAAACTCATGTATTAAATAAATTCAGTGCACACAGACTGAAGTAGTTTAAGTCTTTGGTTCTTTTAATTGTGATGATTTTGGCTCACATTTAACAAAAACCCACCAATTCACTATCTCAAAAAATTAGAATACATCATAAGACCAATAAAAAAAACATGTTTAGTGAATTGTTGGCCTTCTGGAAAGTATGTTCATTTACTGTATATGTACTCAATACTTGGTAGGGGCTCCTTTTGCTTTAATTACTGCCTCAATTCGGCGTGGCATGGAGGTGATCAGTTTGTGGCACTGTTGAGGTGGTATGGAAGCCCAGGTTTCTTTGACAGTGGCCTTCAGCTCATCTGCATTTTTTGGTCTCTTGTTTCTCATTTTCCTCTTGACAATACCCCATAGATTGTCTATGGGGTTCAGGTCCGGTGAGTTTGCTGGCCAGCCAAGCACACCAACACCATGGTCATTTTAACCAACTTTTGGTGCTTTTGGCAGTGTGGGCAGGTGCCAAATCCTGCTGGAAAATGAAATCAGCATCTTTAAAAAGCTGGTCAGCAGAAGGAAGCATGAAGTGCTCCAAAATTTCTTGGTAAATGGGTGCAGTGACTTTTGGTTTTCATGGACCAACACCAGCAGATGACATTGCACCCCAAATCATCACAGACTGTGGAAACTTAACACTGGACTTCAAGCAACTTGGGCTATGAGCTTCTCCACCCTTCCTCCAGACTCTAGAACCTTGGTTTCCAAATGAAATACAAAACTTGCTCTCATCTGAAAAGAGGACTTTGGAACACTGGGCAACAGTCCAGTTCTTCTTCTCCTTAGCCCAGGTAAGACGCCTCTGACATTGTCTGTGGTTCAGGAGTGGCTTAACAAGAGGAATACGACAACTGTAGCCAAATTCCTTGACACGTCTGTGTGTGGTGGCTCTTGATGCCTTGACCCCAGCCTCAGTCCATTCCTTGTGAAGTTCACCCAAATTCTTGAATCGATTTTGCTTGACAATCATAAGGCTGCGGTTCTCTCGGTTGGTTGTTCATCTTTTTCTTCCACACTTTTTCCTTCCACTCAACTTTCTGTTAACATGCTTGGATACAGCACTCTGTGAACAGCCAGCTTCTTTGGCAATGAATGTTTGTGGCTTACCCTCCTTGTGAAGGGTGTCAATGATTGTCTTCTGGACAACTGTCAGATCAGCAGTCTTCCCCATGATTGTGTAGCCTAGTGAACCAAACTGAGAGACCATTTTGAAGGCTCAGGAAACCTTTGCAGGTGTTTTGAGTTGATTAGCTGATTGGCATGTCACCATATTCTAATTTGTTGAGATAGTGAATTGGTGGGTTTTTGTTAAATGTGAGCCAAAATCATCACAATTAAAAGAACCAAAGACTTTTAAACTACTTCAGTCTGTGTGCACTGAATTTATTTAATACACAAGTTTCACAATTTGAGTTGAATTACTGAAATAAATTAACTTCTCCACGACATTCTAATTTATTGAGATGCACCTGTATTGTGGAAAATATTTTTTTTTAAATTGTATAACATACTGTATAAAACAGAGAACTTATATATATATATATATATATATATAAACCCTGACATTTTTTAAAAATATTCTGAAAACATATTTTAATCTTTTGGTTGAAATACCTTCATTATTTAGGTGATTTGCCTTAATGTATCGGAGAGTGGTTTTATTGTGTTCACTTTTTAAAAATTATAAAAATCTATGTTTTTCTTTCTTTTTTGTTTGGAGGAAAAATTAACATAAAAAATAAAATAATGAATGGCAGTTTTGAACTGGGTGTTTGAACCCAACATACAAAATCACAGTAAGATAAAACAAGCATTTGTGTAACTAAATTTAGGACTCTAAACCTAATAGTTAGTGAAATATATGCTTTCTGACAATTAGCCCTGATATCCCTTGAATGAGTCAATTGTTATTAAACTTGCATACAGACATATTATAAAGTGGTTAAACCTCTCTGTGAACAGTAGCTGCTCTACAGTAGTAATACATCAATAAATGTTAGCTTGTAAGCTGAACCGTACTTTCTAAACAGATTGTAAAAAAAATAAAAATGCAATGACAGATTCCTCTGTCTTTTCACCAGATGCTTTCTGACACGCGCTGGACAGGTCAGGTGGTTCTCTTATACAAGCATCCCTCTCTGTGTAAGTTTTTGTGTGTTAGACATTCTTGTAGCCCCTGTGGGTCCACAGAAACTCCCCCCGGTCATGGACCCTGATGTTTGTGTGTGAAGTGATGCGTGAGGCAGCAAAAACACACCTGGATTCACCGTCAGAGAAAGAGAAAAGGTTCATCACACAAGTTCAGCTCTCAAAATACTGACATTCAGGCCATTCTCTGCTTGGACTCACTAACAATAACTCATCACTGGAGGAATGCAGACAAATAAATCTCGAAGTATCTTTTAACTTAATTTAGGAATTATTTGACCCTTACCCCATCCATAGTGCTAAAGGTTTATGTAAAATGTATGTACTCGTGCACACACAAAAATGGGCATGTGGTTTCACTTAGGCTATCAGCAGACACAGCTTCCATACTTCAAAGATAACATTCTTTTCAATTTGAGGCAGTAGTGGCAAAATATTATTGATATCAGATCATTTGGATTAGATTGTTATCACTGTGTATTAAAGCACGGTCAGGAAAAGAGGCATACCTCACCTCGCTAAGCTTTATCTGACTCACACAGATATTATGTCTGCCAAAACAGCTATATATTTAAGACTTATCACTGCTGAAACTCTGTGTCAATACAGCTATAAACCCTTTATCTTTTTATTGGCATTTGTTTTGACAGTTCTTGTTCATAATCATTAGTTAATTGACCAAGCATAAATAAGGTTTGTAATTAAAGGTTCAGTAAACGGTTCAACCCAAAATGAAAATTCTGTCATTATTTTTTTATTTTTTTATCCCCTTTTCTCCCAATTTGGAATGCCCAATTACCACTACTTAGTAGGTCCTCGTGGTGGCGCAGTTTCTTGCCTCAATCCGGGTGGTGGAGCACAAGTCTCAGTTGCCTCCGCTTCTGAGACCGTCAATCTTATCACGTGACTCGTTGTGCATGACACCGTGGAGACTCACAGCATGTGGAGACTCATGCTACTCTCCGCGATCCACGCACAACTTACCACATGCCCCATTGAGAGCGAGAACCACAAACTGCGACCACGAGGAGGATACCCCATGTAACACTATCCTCCCTAGCAACCGGGCCAATTTTGTTGCTTAGGAGACCTGGCTGGAGTCACTCAGCACACCCTGGATTCGAACTCGAGACTCCAGGGGTGGAAGTCAGCGTCAATACTCGCTGAGCTACCCAGGCCCCCAAATAATGTCATTACTGTATGTTGTTATGTTGTTTCAAACCCATTTACTGTACTTTTGTTTTTGCAATAGAACACAAAAGGAGAATTTCCTGTGAATACCGACCTGTACATTTCAGTCGGTTCCTCTCACAGAACTGCTGTATGGTTTCTCAAGACTTGCAATCTAGTGCTCTGTTTGTATTGACTACATTTCTGTGTTTTGGGTCCTTCTTTGAGCTTGACAGGTGAGTTCATCTGGAACTGCAGCATGAAGATTCTTCAAAAATGTCCCTTTTGTGTTCCGGACAAATAACAGCATATGGGTCTAAAGCGACAAGATGGTGAGTATATAAAAACAGAATTTACATTTTTGGGTGAGCTATTCCTAAATAACCCTCCTGTGATGTTTGCAGTTTGTCAATTGCAGACATGTTTACATCATGTCCGTATGCACAGAAAAAAAAGTGTCTTTGTTACATTTTTGTGGCGGCTGGGGAAGCTGTACAGTTTCATTCCGTTTTGGTCAGCAGTAAGTTTTTTACTTACCATTATGCTTGCATATGTTTTTTTGGTAGGGTTGTTGAAGCTTATAATGGTTGTCATGCTTTAATTGGACATTAATTGGGGGATATTGTGTTTATCGATTGTAAAATGTTGAAACGGTTAAGTTTTCCGGTGAAGCTACTGTAACACGTTAACTTATATTCGTGACTTCTGAGTGTTTTGTAATGCTGCTGCAGTAGCAGAAATGCACAAGTTGTTGTATCAATTTCCATTGTCCTTTTAGCAGATAGACCGATTAGAAACGGTTTATTATTGTAATCTTGTGCAGTGCATAGACCTAGTATTGTAGAATTATGGTTTACTTGCATTGTCAACTGAGGATGTATTTTGTAATATAAAATAACTAAGTGTCTTCCATTAAACTCATATCAGCCATATCATGGCTTTCATCTCTTAAATTAGGGATATGTGGTACAATATAACATTGATGTATGGTGGATAAAACACTTGAATAATCATATTAAAATATGTAAAAAAAAATAAAATAAAAAAGAGTGTTTTTTTTAATCTTCCTCAAAGCAAGTTATATCTCAGTTATAAATGTTTAATCGAATACCACAATATCAACGTGCCAAAAATAAAAATAAAAAAATAAACAAAAAAACATATATATATTAGTAAAGTACATTTTAAAATGTAAAGTTGTGTCAACTAAAGAGAGAAAGTTGTTTAAACTGAACAAAAAGTTGACTTAATGGTGCTGCAAGCGATTTTGTGCCGTTCTAGGATTTCCACAAACTGAGCTTTTAGATTAGACATGCCCCCTCTTTCCAAAACCCCAAACATTCCAAATGAGCTTTATTGAGACCGATATCAAGCAGAAACAGTTGTCAAAAACAACAGCAGTAAAAAAGCGCCCTCAGCTGACAACTTTTATGAACAACATGGCATAAAAATGGCATTAAGCCTCAATATTTCACAGCAATTACAATACTGTGAGAACGTGCAAAACGACTGACAGGCAGAAAGTGTCATTGTCTGAGTCTAGAGCTGTCTAGAGAGACCAGTGAAATATCTCAGGACACTTATTTCATTAATATCTTTCAGGGAGTAGTACAATGTTTTTGCATAACTTTCCATAAAAATAAAAAAAATCGCTTACAGCACCTTTAAATCAATCACTTGTTTTGTTTTTTTAAGTAAACTTGACTTTCCAATTCAAATCAACTAGAAGTTAAATGACTAATTTCATCATTTAATAACATTAATAAGCTAGGAGTTAGGGCTATTGCATTGTCAATGGTAAAATAAACTGGCATTTCATGGTGAATGGTCAGTTGATGATCAAAGGCCAACATCTGATCCATCATATTCATGCATAAGCTTGTCAAAGAGACACGCATGGTCCTCAGTACATTACACGCAAATCACAATGATAATGACAATCATCAAACACATATTATTGCTACATGACAAACAACTGAAAGTGATATTAAACACAACACAACAACCAACAGCATAAAAAAGCAGCAAACAGTAAAACTAATACAAAAAGGCAGTTACACTACAATTTGCATAATTTATTCATGCCGCAGTGCATGCTGGGAATCGTGAGCGTGAGCGTGTTGATGTATGTAGTTCTCTTGACTTACATTTTTTATTTCAACTGAATAGTTTTTCTACAGTAAGTTCAATAAGTTATCTAAAATTCAACCAACAGAAACTTGGATAATTGAGTTATCTCAACAAGATCAATTCAGGGCTGTTATTCTGACCTTACATTTTAAGTTTTGACAACTAAAAGGCAAAATCAGTTTTTACAGTGTGACACGTCATGACTCCAAGATGATACGGTGATCACACAGAACCTCAATCTATGAGGTTCATCTGCGCAGAAGAGATGTGCCGAAACACATCTAACGTAAAAAGATTCTCCGCAAGTTATTTGCAATTTTAGGTTTCTAACACAGATGTTGCTAGAGAGCCCAAAGTTTCGCAGTGCAGCATTAAGTTCAGTGGCTACTCATTTTATCGCTCAGCAGAGTGAACATATCATAAATGGGCTTGAGATTGACCTAAAGAACATGAGACCACAGACCAGTGAACTTTATTAACTTCTAGATTGTGTTATCGAGCCCTAGTATTCACCTTAATACAACTTTAATCCTGTCTTATTGCATTCTTGCTTAGAGATCCAACATCGAAGCCCTGGTTTGCAAGAGCTTAGTGCTTTTTAGTGAGGTCCGTGTCATCTGATGGACAGGGATGGATTAACCACCGGGCCGATTAGGCTGTTGCCCAGGGGCCTCTAAACTCAAAGGGCCCTGAGTTCTAAATCAATTATTTATTTATTAAAAATCCATGTAAATGTCAGCCTTATGTGAAATACCTGGACGACAGCAGAGTGAGTACAGACACTTGAGTGCACGCTCAATGAATCTGCGTCTCACAGGTGCAGCATGTTTATTTGAAGGACTACAGGGGACAGAATCTGATTTACAAAATGCTTCCAAACACAGAGATAAGGTGCAGTTTACTCTGGCTGTGTACAAAGCTGATGGTTTAAATTAATATATGCATGCAACAGTATAGAGGATTTTAAAATGTTTAAGTCATTGGCTCACCGTTTATCAAATGCTGAATTTTTGCCAGGTGAAAAACAATCTGGAATCATGTGTAACAGTCACATTAAATCCTCTTTGCAACCTGAACTTCATCAGAATGCTGATTTGTGACACCAGCGCTAATAAAGCTTGATGCAGCGCAACAAATTATCAAACAGAATGCAGGTGTCTCGAGATGCATTTATAATTACTGAGTTCTTTTTAAGTTAGCAGTGTCTACAAAATGCGATGGTCATGCACGGTACGCTGAAAAAGGTGAGTTGTGGCACAACGGTCAAAGACGTCCATCCAGTGCATGTTTACATGGCCTCGAAAAACAATTGAAAAACAGCGCAGATGCACATGTAAACAGCCCATATCTCACCCTATCCACCTTATTTTGCAACGCGTAAGTAAGCAGCGGCTGCATTTCCGGTGAATGTGAGAATGTTCCGCTGGCAGTGTGAATAACTAGAAGTTTATAATACCAGAGTTAGTGATCTGGGATTATAAACTATCACACAACCACAGGATGTACAGCAGAATTATGTGCCAATGTCAGATAGTTTTCTAACTTCAGCATTTATAGTAAAAGATTAAGTAAATCATTCACTTGTTGCTGTGTGTTGTATTGAAGAGACAGTAATAAAATCTGCCTCTTTACCGAGATCGTGACGATGCAGTCTTTCTGTAAACCTCCATTCATATGTACCTGCAGAACCTCCGATGATGCTTTATTTATTTCCAAAGGCGATGTTTCATAAGCCATGCTGAATGCGAGATCTGCGTGTCTGTTTACTATACACCGCTAAGAAAGAGAGAATGCTCTCTTACAAGAACGGAGAGAATAATGTGTTTATTATTTTGCCAAGATGAAACAAGATGCAGTTTTGGTGCAAATAAAGTTGAAGCAGCATTTTCATGGCATTTTTCTTCTCTCTGCTGGTTGCGTAAAGATTGTGGAGGCGTATCAAGACAGTACCCAGGACTGTCCATGCCAGCACCTGATATCATTCATTCTGCCAGTGCAACAGTATGCGACTGAACGATAGCAAAATGCAATAAACGGTAAAACTATATGCGCTCAAAACCAATGAGTTTATGAAAATTGTAATTAATGATAATAATATAACATTTATTGCCAGCTTGTAATATAAAGCAGCATAATGTAATATTTTTGTATATCTAAAATAGCTGGAAGCGGCTTATACCGGAAGTGGTCCACAGTCAAGGTTCATAATGTCGGCACCCTAGTTTTGCTGAAAAATAAAGTGGATAGCCTACTTGAAAAACTGACCCAAACCTGGCCCAAAACCTGTAGGTTTGTCAGGTACCGTCGGACTCAGATCAGGTTGAAGACCTTACACATGCAGAATGATGCTGGTATCTGAATACCATGCACATCCCTGTTTATAATGCATGATTTCTGAACGGTTTGGAAAGATCCAACCAAATCTGCCAAGTGTCCTGTACCACATAAAAGTAAATGTAGTTACATCATGGGGGGCCTCCATTGTGTACCGGCCCATGGGCCTCTCAGTTCTTAATCCGCCCTTGCTGATATTAAAACAACAACAATGTCTGCTTAATGAAAAGGTGCTGATGGTTTCTATTCAAAAAAGTGATACCTGATCAACTGTTTGAATCCTCTAAGCATTTGAGAAACAAACAAGCTTTCTATTCAAGCTGACATTTGAGAGATCCCCTCAGTTGAACTTGGTTTGAGGGAGAATGTTTTTGTCGGTAATCCTCAGCTCCACCACAGTCCTGTAGAGCAAGGCTTTGTTTTGGTACTGGTGGAGAGTTGCACTTCATTCTATGTGAAGTGTAGCAGGAGGCCTTTCTCTTGAGGCTCTTAAATCGCTCTGCCTGCCTGAACATGGCATTGTGATTGATCGGACCACACGTTCAAACCTCAGAAGGGCAGAGTCATTTCTTTAAGGTTCTCCATGTGTGAATTTCCACATTTCTCAGTGATTGACTCCCCATTCAAGACCTTTGAAAAGGCTTCAGTCAAAGCTTGACATTGGGGGATTGCCTTTATTCAATGTTTATTTAAACAGCGATTTTCCTGAGGAATAATGACAATGACAATGGATGCCTCACAGTAGGGCTGGCCGATATTTTTCAGACTATTGGCGATATTCTATATACAGTATATCTCAATAATTAGGTATTTGCTCTGGAATGGCATATATATATATATATATATATATATATATATATATATATATATATATATATATATATATATATATATATATTATCAGAGGATTATAATAACCAAAATAGATTCAAAATGTTTATAAAAAAAAACTCTACAGAGAGGGTCAGTTGTTTGGTATCATTTTAAAGAAAATACTAGGTATGCTCTCTCTCAAAAGCATGCAGGTATGAGTAATGCGATCGCATTTAATTCCATTATGTGCCATTTGAGTCATCATTGAGTCTGTGTCATGTACTTGGCGCCATCTCCTGGTGGCCATATGCAACAACAGTGAACGATCCTCTCTGCCCAAATTTGGAGGACTTTCACCTCTGGTTGCAGCGATCTAAATCCTAATACGACTGGTTTAGCGTTCCATGACACTGGACAACGTACAGCATAATTTCCGATGAAGTCATCTGACCCAGGAAAGCTAACGTGTTTTTAGCCAGATAGCAAATTTCCTGCTGTGCACATTGTGCTTCGTGTGGATTATCTAATGATCTATGCATCCAATTACTTTGTGTGTGGGGTTGTTTTAAAGATAATTGCCGCCTCTAAGTAATGGTATGTCATATTTTATGTTCTATTTATTTTCCATTAATTTATAAGCGAAACATTGCTTATAAGCAACACCTGTTTATATGTAATATGTCTGTCAAAGACATACAGATATTTTAGTCTGTGAAAACAACTAGGCTGGTTGTATTCTACTCTTTCAGAGCTTTCCAACAACACGACACATGGCTATTTGATCAGTTTGATGTTTTTACCGATTACAATGAAATGTACAGTGCAAAATTATTAAATTATCAAAACGGAACATTTCTGATTTGTCTGCAAATTTCAAAGCACTTTGGTGCAAAGCACATGCATTGTAAATTACACCATCTAAGCTTTAAAACGACACCTATTTTGTGTTGGTTAAGACTGTAGTTATTAATATTTTGATAAATATATTATCGCCGGCAGGCCAATCCAACCTTAAATGATTAATGCATAAAATATATATGATGTGCAAAAGTGGCACAAATGTTCAGTGAGTTTCTGTCATTAATTTTCGATTTTGCTTGGTGTTGCTAGCGGCGCAGAAATTGCATGCTACACCTTTCACTATCCTACTCAGAAAATGTCCAAGTCGCTGTTACTATTTTAAAAGTGTCTGTAAGTATGTAATTGCATCGGTCAACAAACTGAGAACTTATACAGTAGACAGAGAATGATCTTTGGATCATGTGTCAACCAATCAGAGTCAACACTTCAACAATGCTGTGCGATTAATGAATACATTTAATAAATATGTCTAAATGCACATGTGATGAACACCTGTGTAAACTGGGCTCATATCTCTCCCTGTGCAGAGCAAAACTGCCTCTGAAGATGAACAGAGCTTTTGTTGCGAGCTGCAGACTTCACAGGCTTTCATCCCCACTGTGACGGCAATCTCTCCTCCACGAGTTCTCGACATGAGTTGCGTGTTCCAACCCGACGGCGCACTCCTCCCATCCCTGTGAGGATGTTTTCATAGCATTTACATGAGAGAAAATATTTACACTGCTGTGTGGAATGATGAAAGCAGTGGACCAGACGAGGCCATAGGGAAGCTAATCTCCAATATTAACAGCGAATTAAACAGTTGCTGACACACAGCAATAAGTCTGGGCTGGCAGGAGATGAGTGTGTGGGGGTTAAAAGGGGTCTGAGAAGCAAACTATCCAGGGTTACTTTAAAAAGAGAGACTCTTTGTGATTGAAAAGTGAAGAGAAGTTCAAATTTACAGTTACAGTGAGGCCCTTACAAGTTAATGAAGCCAATTTTTGGAGGGCTGCACTGCATAGCTTTGTGCTCTCACGTGACATCTTTGGTTGAAACTTAAAATTGCAAGCAATTCGCGGAAGAATACATTACATCAGTGTTCTTGAGCTTACCTGGACATCGCCTGTGTGTGATAATGACTGGAGCCAGAGTAACAACGTGCTATTTTCATGTTGATATTATGTTATACAATTAAACATTTGACATGGAAATATTACTTGCTTTGAAGATAAACAACACTCTTATTTACACATTTGAAATAATTTTACACTTAAAACACTTTTCTGACACTACACTCAAAGCACTTTTAAATAGAGAACAGGGGACTCTCCTCAGCCACCATCAGTAGATCTTAATATGATTATTCAAGTGCTTTATCTACTTATTTTTAATTATTTATTCATTTTTAATTTTTGGAAATTTCTCCCCTTTTCTCCCCAATTTGGAATGCCCAATTCCCAATGCAATCTAAGTCCTTGTGGTGGCATAGTGACTCAGTCACCAATCTGGGTGGCGGAGGATGTATCTCAGTTGCCTCTGCATCTGAGACCATCAATCCACGCATCTTATCATGTGGCTTGTTGAGCGCGTTACCGTGGAGAAGTAGCACATGTGGAGGCTTCACGCTATTCTACACGACATCCACGCACAACTCACCACGCGCCCCACCGAGAGTGAGAACCACATTATAGCAACCATGATGAGGTTACCCCATGTGACTCTACCTTCCCTAGCCACTGGGCCAATTTGGTTGCTTAGGAGACCTGGCTGGAGTCACTCAGCACACCCTGGATTTGAACTTGTGAATCCAGGTGTGGTAGTCAGCGTCTTTACTCGCTGAGCGACCCAGGCCTGTTTTATCTACCATTAATGTTTGAACTGTACTACAATTTTCAGCTTAAGAGGTTAAACTCGTGATATGGCTGATAGTTCAATAGAAGACTTTAATATTTTTATACTATATTGTCCAGCCACTGTTACTACAATAGCATGTCTATGCAATGCACACAATAACACCTAAACTAAAAAAAACATAAAACGTGGATTCAGTAATGATGGGGATAAAATATACTTTATGAAATGTAAAAATATTATGCTTAAAAATGCAATATAACAATTACAAGAAGCAGGGAAGGATTAACCACCGGGTGGATTGGCCCATTGCCCAGGGTCCTCTAAACCCAAAGGGCCCCGAGCTCTAAATCAATTATTTATTTATTTTGAGATACACTATATTGCCAAAAGTATTCGCTCATCTGCCTTTAGACGCATATGAACTTAAGTGACATCCCATTCTTAATCCATAGGGTTTAATATGATGTCAGCCCACCCTTTGCAGCTATAACAGCTTCAACTCTTCTGGGAAGGCTTTCCACAAGGTTTAGGAGTGTGTTCATGGGAATTTTTGACCATTCTTCCAGAAGCGCATTTGTGAGGTCAGACACTGATGTTGGACGAGAAGGCCTGGCTCACAGTCTTCACTCTAATTCATCCCAAAGGTGCTCTATCGGGTTGAGGTCAGGACTCTGTGCAGGCCAGTCAAGTTCTTCCACACCAAACTCGCTCATCCATGTCTTTATGGACCTTGCTTTGTGCACTGGTGCGCAGTCATGTTGGAACAGGAAGGGGCCATCCCCAAACTGTTCCCACAAAGTTGGGAGCATGGAATTGTCCAAAATCTCTTGGTATGCTGAAGCATTCAGAGTTCCTTTCACTGGAACTAAGGGGCCAAGCCCAGCTCCTGAAAAACAACCCCACACCATAATCCCCCTCCACCAAACTTCACAGTTGGCACAATGCAGTCAGACAAGTACCGTTCTCCTGGCAACCGCCAAACCCAGACTCGTCCATTAGATTGCCAGATGGAGAAGCGTGATTCGTCACTCCAGAGAACGCGTCTCCACTGCTCTAGAGTCCAGTGGCGGCGTGCTTTACACCACTGCATCCGACGCTTTGCATTGCACTTGGTGATGTATGGCTTGGATGCAGCTGCTCGGCCATGGAAACCCATTCCATGAAGCTCTCTACGCACTGTTCTTGAGCTAATCTGAAGGCCACATGAACTTTGGAGGTCTGTAGCGATTGACTCTGCAGAAAGTTGGCGACCTCTGCGCACTATGCGCCTCAGCATCCGCTGACCCCGCTCTGTCATTTTATGTGGCCTACCACTTCGTGGATGAGTTGCTGTCATTCCCAATTGCTTCCACTTTGTTATAATACCACTGACAGTTGACTGTGGAATATTTAGTAGCGAGGAAATTTCACGACTGGACTTGTTGCACAGGTGGCATCCTATCACAGTACCACACTGGAATTCACTGAGCTCCTGAGAGCGGCCCATTCTTTCACAAATGTTTGTAGAAGCAGTCTGCATGCCTAGGTGCTTCATTTTATACACCTGTGGCCATGGAAGTGATTGGAACACCTGAATTCAATTATTTGGATGGGTGAGCGAATACTTTTGGCAATATAGTGTATCTCTTATAAATCCACATAAATGTCAGCCTTATGTGAAATACCATTTGTTTGACTGAATGCGTGCTGGACGACAGCAGTGTGAGTACAGACACTTGAGTGTGTGCTCAAGGAATCTGCGTGTTTATTTGAAGGACTACAGAGAACAGCGTCTGATTTACAAAACGCTTCCAAACACAGAGATAAGGTGCAGTTTACACTGACTATGTACAAAGCTGATGGTTTAAATTTAGTCCTGCATGCATTTAATGTTTAAAGATTAAGCGAAGGATGCCATAATACCCTAAATATGTGCACGGTAACCTTTTGTAATATTTGGTTAACCGCGAGAGTTCATGAATGGTTATTGAGTTATTTGTCGGGACTTTGGAATAAAGAACGTTTATTGTCATGGATGTGTCAAACACAATGTCAGATAGCAGGGAATAAAGCGCACAGTGAACTATGAGCCTAAATAGCACAATACATAGATCTTCAAATGATAAAATCACATTAAAGTCGAACAAAAGTAATCTCTGTCACTTCCTGCAACATAGTAGGCCTATTCTTTTTTTTTTTTTTTTTTCACCCAATTTGGAATGCCCAATTCCCAGTGCACTTAAGTCCTGGATTGTGTAGTGATTCGCCTCAATCTGGGTGGTGGAGGACAAATCCCAGTTGCCTCTGCATCTGAGACAGTCAACCCATGCATTTTATCATGTGGCTTGTTGAGTGTGTTGCCATGGAGATATAGTGGGTGTGGAGGCTTCATGCCATCCACCACAGCATCTGTGCTCAACTCACCACGTGCCCCACCAAGAACAAGCCACATTATGGTGACCACAAGGAGGTTACCCCATGTGACTCTACCCTCCCTAGCAACTGGGCCAATTTGGTTGCATAGAAGACCTGGCTGGAATCACTCTGCATGCCCTGGGATTCGAACTAGCGAACTCCAGGGGTGGTAGCCAGCGTCTTTTACCACTGAGCTACCCAGGCCCCAAAGGCCTATTCTTAATCAATGGAAAATGTGTCATTCTGCCCGGGCAGGTTCACTTTCCATGAGGCAGCGCACGCTATGGTTTATAAACCTCTTCGGGATGCTTTGATTTGAAATGATTTACCCAAACGTGTGTTATTATTGTCTATACACCAGAGCAAACAGGGGAAAAACACTGGCTCACTGTTTATCAAGTGCTGAAATTTTGCCACATGAAAAACAATCTGGAATCATGTGTAACAGTCACATTAAGTCCTCTTTACAACTGGAACTTCATCAGAATGTCGATTTGTGACACCAGCGTTGATAAAGCTTGATGCAGCGCAACAAATGATGAAACAGAACACAGGTGTCTTGAGATGCGTTAATAAATATAAACGTTATTTTAAACTTAACAGTGAGTTGTGGCACAGCGATCAAAGATGTCCAGCCAGTGCGTGTTTACATGGCCTCGACGCACATGTGAACAGCCCGTAATTCGCCCTATAGCCTACTTGAAAAACTGACCCGATTTTTTAGGTTTGTCGTTTACTGTTGGACTCAGATCAGGTTGAAGACCTCTAAACACGTGCAGAACAACCAAATGGTATTTGAATACCATGCACATCCCTATTAATAACATGATTTTGGATGAGTTCATAATTAATAAGTACATATAACTGGCCGTGTGAGACATTGCTCCAAAACTTTCTTCCATCAATTTGAAAAATCCAACCAAATCTGGCAAGCATCCTGTAGCACATAAAGGTGAACATAGTCACATGACACGTCATGTGGGGCCTCCACGGTGTGGACTTTGACTTGGAGTGGTGGTGGTGTAGTGGACTAAAGCACTGAACTGATAAGCCAAAGGTTGTTGGTTCAATCCCCACAGTCACCACCATTGTGTCCTTGAGCAAGGCATTTAACTCCAGGTTGCTCCAGGGGGATTGTCCCTGTATTAAGGGCACTTTAAGTTGCTTTGGATAAAAGTGTCTGCCAAATGCATAAATGTAAAAAGGCTTACCATAATGAATTGGGTAAGGACATTGTTTTGAACATTGATTGTTTATGTACTCAGTCAATAATGTCAATTTGTTCATTTTGAACCAACAAATCTTACATAGTGCAACTTTAAACTCAAGTATTATTTGAGCTGTAAAGTTGTTTAAAATGTAGTTTTTGCAGCGTACTTCTAAATTACCGGGATTACAGGGTTTACAGTGCTACAATGTCATGGCAACAAAGCTGTAAAAATTGGATATAACATTACACAAAAAAAGGTTAGTAAGTGATTTTATCATGTTAACACATATTGTTTACGTCTTTTGAAACAGTGAGTATTTTAACGTTTATGGATTGACCTCATTCACTTCCATTTTTGCTTTATTTTAAAGAAAAGGAGGGACGAATCGAAATGTATTTTAACAATATGCCACAAATGCTGTCGACTGAACTTGTATTGAACCTGGAATGTTTCAATAAAACAATATCCACTGTAAACCCTAAAGTTGTCTTAATTAAACACCCCTTGAAATGTCAGGTTTTGGGCTCATAACTCAAATATCTAAGTTCCTTGAACTTATTTTTCTTAAAAATCTATAGACTTACGATTTTAAGTGTTAATTACACTATTATGAGGCTATTGGGAATACCCACAACAGTTGTTTGTTAGAATTCATTGATGTTTTAGCTCTTTTGTATTATTATTCATGCTGTTTTGTTGCCAGTAGTTGCTTCGTATGACACCAGTAGGGTGATCTGTGTACCCTTTGGTCAATTGAGTCCATTCAATTAAAATTATTATGTTGAAACAACAACATTTAAATAGCTAATCTGCTAGTCTACTTACATCTAGTTACCTTAATTAAAATAGTTAAATTCATTCTATATGAACACCAAGTTTGGTGAACTTAACTACACAAGATTTGAAGACTCCATTACTCAATTCACTTGAGGGAACAAGTTTACTCAATCTATAGAGTGCAACCGTGCCCAACTTTTCATCCGTCTGGGTTCCGGGAGGATTTTCCCCATTCATTTCTTCCATAGACTTTTAATAAAATCCTTCATAAAGGAGTTGTGCACCATGAACCAAACCAACCAGCTCCGAAGAGAGTCACAACATCACAAACTTTGATTTGAAGCGAAAAAGTATTTGAAAATTGGACATAAAGACAAAGATACAAGACTGGGTACTTACCGTTTTTCATGAGGGTACAAACTACAATTTGTTGAATAAAAAACGATGGAAATATATAAAACTATTGATTTTATGTCGTTTTATATAAGTACAGAAACAATATATTTTATGTTTATTGCAAAATATCCTGATATGTACAAATATAAGTAGTTTAAGAGTGAAGGGACTGACTCGATTACGTTATGCACAGTGCATCATGGGAGTGGGCGGTCGCTCCGGGGCACGTTTCGGAGGTTTAGTTGGCTACGGTTCTCTGATTGGTGGACCTTTCTCTGCTGTACCATGGGTAATGTAGTTGTTTACCAAGAATCCCACTATCAAACATGATATTTAAACAATGATGTTGAGATAACGCAGGTGGATATCTTCAATGGGAACATATACCATCGATGAACAACCTCATAGCTCACTATAGGTCTGTCTTTAAAGATTTATAAGTTTCCTTTGAAATCAATTTGTCTATGGGATATATGAATGGGATTTTTACTTCCGGATACAGACTGTTGCGCTCTATTGAGTAGAGTCAGCTTATTAGGGTTTTCAGTGTACCAGTAAAAATGTGTCAACCCTAAAAAAAAAAATTTGTATAGTTTATATTGTAGTAATCCAAAACGCATCAGAGGATGCACTTCTAATAAACATTATCCGTCACTTAGATGCATGAGAGTTGTAGAATGATATTTATTTGTCAGTAGTTACTTTTGCATTTAAAAGTGTCTTCTCTTGGCTAAGAGCTTGTGGTAAGATGGTTAAAATTTAAAACGCACTGTATGCACTAGTTCAGTTTCATGCCTACTCAATCCATTTATTCTTTGTTTGTTTTTTTATCTGTGAAAATTTTTCCTATAAATGCCTGTGCTGCCGCAAACACAGAGAGATGCAACAATTAACTTTTAGTCAACGTGCAATGATATACAGTATAGTTGCCCAAAACGTTCTAATATTTAATGGAATGCTAAATCTGCATTTTGATTATGAATAACAGTGACGTGCTGACCTACAAATTTAATCTCAGAAGATCCATCCGATATGCTCATAGTTATCATAGAGATATTGGCTGATTCGTTGGTCCGCTGGGTTGGATTGCATTCTCACCTCAAGCAAACCATTATAGAGTTTGCTTGAAACCGAACCGATCGATTGTTTTGGTGTGGATTAGAGTGTGATTGCCGTGTTCATATGTGCTTAAATGAGCCACGTTAAGGGAGGAAATGCACCAGGTTCTGAATCAAATGCTCCATCTTCATATCTCTGTTACAAATTTCATCTGAAATGTTTACTCAACCTGAGAGACTTTGCATTTAAACTCAGAGGTAGTGAGATTCAGAATCAAATAAGTGACCATTTCAGCCAGTCCAAGAAAAAACACATGGAGCCCAAGAAAATGTTTGACAGCGGAAATAAAAAGTAATATTGTCTTTTCCATTTCCATTTTAAACATTTCTGACAGATTCAAGTGGATCATACTGACACTGGAAGAGTGATTTCCGATGACTTCCTTTGCGCTGGCGCAGCTGCCAAAAGCTTTCACTCTATTTTCCTCTCTGTATGTCTCTCATTCAGTTGAAGATTGTAGGGTGACTGTCAGTGTGTGGGATAGCTGTTATTATTGATGAAAGGGAGAAAGAAGGGGCTAATGAAAGGTTATGGGAATGGACAGCAGGCAGATGGAGAAATTGCATGTATCAATTCATTCACGAGACTGAAACAAAGCCAAAGCAGTTCAAACAGCAGAATGCAACTCTAGACATACGACACACTCACTCACACCAATTACTCATCGTTCCACTGGCCTTGCCATTTTCGTTCTTTTTGAAAACATGCTACGGAAAAACTTAAGACTATTTTTGCAGTTTTAAAAGGAAATAATTCAATGCACTATGTATACATGCACCTCTTTCTGAACTCAAACTTCACTCCTCTGTCCACCCAGAGTTTATAAAAATCAAGATGCAGAAAAGGTCATTCAGAAAACAATGTTTATGTCAGCCATGAGCACATTAACATATAACCAACTTTACATATCGATGCCTATTCACAGCTTGAATGCAAAAAGATTAGCCGATCATAACAAAAAGTATTTAGCATGTAGAAGTCTTAAAGGTATATGGTAACAAAAACAGCTTGTTTACTCTAAGAGACAAATTGTCTAAAAACTACATTTTATCTAAATGTGTTTTGGAGTATTTCTCTAGCTTCGACTGACTTTGTATGTTGATCCTAAAAGCAATAAAACAACATGTGTAAAGCATAAGACATACTTTGAAAAAAGACTTTTTCACATACTGTTTCCAATCAGATATGCACCTGATTTCCTGGTTTCCAATCAAAATGTAAGCATACTAAATACAAATAGAAGTGTTTCTATTGTTTAAGCTCTATATATATAGCCTGATTAATATGTTTTTCTAACTGTAAAATCTGAACCATGTGGCCAAATACTTCTTGCCCTAAGATGAAGTAGAATTGATTTTTAATGAGCACTAACAATGTGGTATTGTTTAAATGGAAAGCTTTTTTGATGACTTTTAGTTGAAAAAAGTTAATAGTATTTACAAATCAATATGATGTCAGCTGATTTAAAAAGCATAACCAGCGTGCCTCATACAGTAGAAGACAGTATGAGATCATTGCAAAATCTAACAAGGATCAGCTGTTATTGTTTATGAAATTATACGGTGCAGAGCTGCTATCAGAAGGAATGGAGCTCTCTCTCTCTCTCTCTCTCTCTCTCTCTCTCTCTCTCTCTCTCTCTCTCTCTCTCTTTCTCCGGTGATTTGAAAACTGTCTCAGATGACAGACGATTGATGAAGTGATAACTTTTCAGAACTAATCTGTATGGTCATGGAGTAAGTAACTTGTCTTCAGCGTGGATGGCAATATTCTGTAACTACAGTCTGAAATTCAGCACTAATGACAGCAGTGATCACAATGACAATCATAGGTATTGTCTGCGAATTAAAGAAAATGACAGGAATTTAAACAAAACAAAACAAGGAAAATAAAAAGTAACAAAAAAGGAAAGTAAAAAAAGGAAGGGAAAAAGGAGGGAAAATGGAAAAAAGGGAAAACAAAAGAAGAGGAAAGAAAGGAAAGGAAAAGGGGGAAAAGAAATGGCATGAAAAAAGGGAAAAAGGACATTTTCTTTAAATAAAAAAAGTGTGTGTGTGTGTGTGTGGTGGGGGTTGGGGGGGGGTGGGGGAGTAATGGAAAAAAGGGGAAAAAGGGAAAATGAAAGGAAATGAATGGAAAAAAAGGGCAAAAGGAAAGGAAGAAAGGGAAAGTTAAAAAGAAAGGAAAGGAAGAAAAGGAAATAAAAAGGGGGAAAGGAAAGGAAAGGAAAGGAAAGGAAAGGAAAGGAAAGGAAAGGAAAAAGGGGACAAAGGGAAAAGAAAGGAAAAAGGAGGATCAATTAAAAAAATGAAATAAAAGGAAAGGAAAGGAAAGGAAAAGAAAAGAAAAGAACAAAGCAATAGAAGGAAAGGCATGTAAAAAAAGGAAAAGGGAAATGTGTAAAAAAGGGGGATTAAAGGAAATGAATGGAAAAAAAGGAAAAGGAAATGAAAGGGAAAGGGGCAACATGAAAAGAAAGGAAAAGGGAAAAGGAAGAAAAAGGGAAAAGGAAATGAAAGGGAAAAGGGGCTACGTGAAAGGAAAGGAAAAGGATAGGAAAGGAAAAGGGAAAGGGAAAAGAGAAGGAAAGGAAAGGAAGGTTTAGGAAAGGAAAGGAAAGGAAAGGAAAGAAGAAGGGAAAAGGAAATGAAAAGGAAAAATGGCAACATGAAAGGAAAGGAAAGGAAAGGAAAAGAAAAGAAAGGAAGGTTAAAGGAAAGGAAAGAAGAAGGGAAAAGGAAATGAAAAGGAAAAATGGCAACATGAAAGGAAAGGAAAGGAAAGGAAAGGAAAGGAAAGGAAAAGAAAAGAAAGGAAGGTTAAGGGAAAAGGAAAGGAAAGGAAAAGGGAAAAGGAAATGAAAGGGAAAATGTAGGGAAATGATAAAAGGAAAGAATGGCATAAAAAGAGAAGTTGAGAGGAGTTGAATAGTCTTCCCACAGATAACCGTTGGTGAACATCTCGGTTATGCGGCGCATAAACCTGGTTCCCTTAGTGGGAACGAGACGCTGCGTAGTCACATTGGGAACACGCCCTGAGTGTCACGTGGTCTGAAGCCCTTATACAATCACACCAATTTATTGGCTGTTGGCGCTTATTCGACGCCCCTAAGGAGCTACGTCACGTGCTCGCTTTCACGCGAACGAGTCAGATTTTCTGCATGAAGGCACGAGCCTATGCAGCTGCTAGAGATTATGGCCATTTCACACAGCATCTCGTTCCCACTCAGGGAACCAGGGTTACGCTCCATGTAACTGAGACTTTCCCTTTCGTGGGAACTCAAGCTGCGTAGTCGCATTGGGAACGATACACATTCACGCCATGCGAACAGTAGCTGCCAACTAACTATGCCCGTGTGGCAAGCATATAGTGGCACACAAGTAAGCTAAAGCATCTAAATAAAATAGAGGGAATTATGAGTTAACTCCTGTTCCAACAGAGAGAACCTGGGAAGCAGGAGTCAAACGCTCATCCAGATTATAAAATCTAACAAATGTATGCAGAGAGTACCATCCTACCGTCATACAAATTTCGTCCAAAGATGCACCTCTAGCCAAAGCCCATGAGGATGCCATGCTCCTCGTAGAATGAGTTTGAATACCCAAAGGCGAAGGTAAACCTCACGCTTTGTAAGCATTTGAAATTGCATCGGCTAGCCAATGAGACAGCCTTTGCTTGGACACTGAAACACCCCTGTTGCGGCCGCCAAAGCACACAAACAACTGCTCTGACTTATGCCACTGGCTAGTATGGTCAACATAAACTCCCAGCGACCAAACTGGACAAAACATATAAAATTTTTCATGCTCATCCGACTCAAAAGGGGGAGGATAGAAAGCCTGAAAATTAATAGTCTGCGAGCGAAATGATGTAGAAACAACCTTGGGCAAATATTCCAACCGAGATCTTAACACCACCCTTGAACACCCTGGTGCAAAATCCATACATAATGCATGAATCGACAGGGCATGAAAATCGCAAACCCTTTGAAATGATGTCAATGCCACAAGCAGAGCCATTTTAAGAGTCAGAAATGTATCAGTGACTGTTGCTTAGGGCTCAAACAGAACACCCGAGAGCACCGCTAAAACAACAGATTAATCCCATAAAGGAACGTGGACGGGACAAAAAGATCTAAGCCTGCATACCCCGTGCATAAAACGAGAGACAAGAGAATGTCTACCGACAGAGACTCCACTGATTAGTGCATGCTCAGCTGCTATAGTGGTAACATTGACTTTAAGCGTTGCCTGGGCAACCCCGGCCCCAAAACGCTCTTGCAAAAATTCAGCACTGTACCGACAGGACAGTGAACTGGATCTTCACCTTTTTTTTTTACATATAAAGCATCCTAGTTGATGGAGCTCTAGCATTAAGAATGGTATCAACCACAGTGGGGGATAACCCATCATTCAAAAGAGCGCCCCGTTGAGGGGCCATACCCATAACTTCCACAAGTCTCGCCAGGGGTCCCAAATGCTGCCCCAAGCCTGAGACAACATGTCTGTTCTGACTGGAATCTCTCAAGGCGCCTTCTCCAGGAGAGAGACCAGAGTCGAAAACCATTCTTGAGATGGCTAAAATGACTGGAGATAAAGATTTTGACAACTCTGTGCTCCCTGGTCACAGGAAAAATACAACTGTGCATGGATAAATTGGAAATTTCCCAGTCATCCATCAGCAGCATCATGATGCATATACTGTAAATTCCTTCTGTAGACTGCACCTTGTCTGTCAATTCATGTTTTCATGTGGATGCATGTTCGCTGCAGAGAAATAAGGTAGTATTCATTGCCATCGATCGGCTACCCCTCTTTGTGAATACGGGCCCTGATCTCGAGATATGGTTCTGTTCTCTCCTATAAAATAAGTCTAAGAGATATTTTCCCATTTTATCATCTGACAGGAGGAAGAAAAGTAAGTATGATCAATCAATAAAAGTCATCTATCCTTAACCTCTTCAACTCTGGGGCATTTTTGGGCTGCCGCCTGCAATTTTTCACACTCAAATTTAAAAGCTCACCATTTACACGTACTGTGGACTAATTGCCAAATACTGGTCTATTTTTTTCTATCACAATATATAGAGGTGAAATGTAGGTGGCACTCTAACGCATTTTAGCCCCCACAGATGTGCTCATCCATAGACATTCAGTCTAATTTTCAGTTCATGCAGCACCCTCATTGTTTCACTGAATATCTCGGCCTCTGCGTGGACTAGAAGTTCAATCTAGGTGTATTTGGGGCTTACAGCAGCAGTGATTGGTGCATAAAAAAGATGCTTGTATTTGAATCAGAATTCACATTTCACTTTGTGATTCTTTTGAAAATCTTTCAAACTGTGGTATTAGCGCAACAAAATACAGTATTCCTAAGAATGAGAATTTTCATTTGATATATGATTTGTCTATTTAAGTGCTATTTGAAAGACTTTTATATTCATATTAATATTTGTACCACATGATCTCTAGGTGAAAAGAAAGGGAGACAAGAAAAAGGAAGCAAACACCTGAGATGACTGAAAGCAACTGTGTGAGATGGAAGGCATGGAAAGGCATTGAGATGAGAACAGAAGTAAAGCAAACAGACAGAGTGAGAGATAGACAGAAGGAGGGGTGGGATAGATGATGGGAGTATTTGGCTGCAGTCCATGCAAGCGGCAGGGGAGTTCAAGCAGTTAGCAGGGGAGAGAGAGAGGATTTCTGCCTGGCACGTGGAAGAGCTGAGAGAGAGAGAGAGAGAGAGAGAGAGAGAGAGAGAGAGAGAGAGAGAGAGAGAGAGAGAGAGAAGAGGCTTCTTCTCATTAGAAGGGGGTGGAAGCTCTCCAAGATCAGCGCACGTCTCTTCGGAAAACACATTAGCTTGAGCACTTACACACACAAGCTGGTTGTGAGTTTGAGGAATTCATCTGCTGTGGTGGAGAGTGACATCAGCAGTCAGACACGGTTGAGTCACAGCACTGGACTTGTTTCATAGACAATTTTCTTCACACTGGACACAAACAATGAAATGACTTTTACCCCACTGATCTGATGACAGCAAACTCATGTTCTTCTTTAACCTGTGAATGTAGGCTGCTTGCTGTGGATTGTAAGGAGTGAGTGTGAGAGACGTTTAAGAAGTGTTTATATGCCACCGGAGTGTGTGAGGATGGCACATGGTGTGTGGACAGTCTCTATCATGATCTGCATGGCACCGTGGATCATCTCGGCAACTCAATCAACAAAGAGCCTGTATCCAAGACTACGACTGTCTCACAAAGGTAAGGCAACAGGTGTATGTAAGTGTGTGTGGATACTTTGATGTGAGTGTTTTATGATTTAGGAGAGAGACAAATTTAAATACTAATAAAAGTATTTTCAGAAGTATATATCAGAAAATAGAGCCACCTGTCCAGAATGTTTAATTAATTAATTTATACTTTAATATTATGAAGGCATTTTATCAAGCAATAGTCATATATATATATAATGCATTTATACAAATCTGTTTTCTCTCTGTTTGTCATATTTATATATAAATTATATATAAAATATATAAATATATATATCTACATACATACATACATACATACACAATATATATATATATATATATATATATATATATATATATATATATATATATATATATATATATATATATATATGACAAACAGAGAGAAAACAGATTTGTATAAATGCATTATATATATATATATATATATATATATATATATATATATATAGTGTATGTATGCATGTATGTATATATATATATATAATGTTGGATATTTTTTTTCTGTTTGACCAACAGAAACAAAACTGATTTATATCAATATGCTATAATATGATAAGGTTTTAAAAAAATATATGTGCAGTAATATAAATCAATATCATAACATATCACTAGAGTTATGAACCTATATTGTTCAAAGTGTGTTCCAAGTGTGAGAAGGTATTTGCAGATAACATATGTGTATTAGTAATGGTATTTTGAACGATAATTAAAGACAGTGAAGTTAGTTATGGATGTGTGGATAGCTCGGCTGAAGCTATTTGTATTGCCATAAATACATCTGGATTTTCTTTTATCTGTGTTTTCTTTCAGTGTTAAGGTGGTTGAGCTTTTACAGTGTGGTTTTCTGTCAGTTTAGGTGGTTCACTAAAGGAATGCTAACTGTTCTGTTTACTATGCTGGTGTCTCATTCGTATGTTTACTGGAAAATTCAGGGAAAGATGGGGGCATCCTTTGTAGATGAACACCTTAGCTCTGAGCAAATAGCCCATACCACCGTATACTTCTCTCTCACACACACTCACTTTCAGTTTGTCTTCCTCTTTGATAGAAATGCTGTGGAAACAGTGTCATATAAAAACCCCCGCCCCAGTGTTGGTAATGCTTGAGACTCTGTGTGGAATGTCAGTGCCCAGTAAATCATACCAATGTCCACACCTACGAGATATCTGCACAACCTGTGCATGGAAAACACTTTGCTTCTGACAGAGAGAAACATTGGCAGTATTTTTAGTGTTTTTACACTTAAGCAGAGGCTGAGGTAGCCTGGTATGTGGGTGCAAGAGAGAAAGCCTGGGTTACTTGTTTTGGTGATTCCATGTCAAATCAACCAAATTTCAGAAACATCTCCGGCTGAAATTTTGGACTTTTTCTGTAGAAAGATAAACCTAAATGATGATAAAAGCCAAAATATTAAATGCCATGGATAAATATTTACTGAGTAATCCATTAGTTTGTAGAGGCGGTCAAAATAGCCTTTGATTTAAGAGCAAAAGTACAGGTCAAAAAAATAACCTTACAAAAGAGTCAGTGTCATTATTTTATGTTTACACAGAGATTGGTAGATCTGTTACTAAAATCAGTTGACTTCAAGACCCTTTGTTGCATTATATGCCAATGGTGAGAGTCCACAAATGGGAAAAAAACACTTTTTTGTGTTGTTTTTCCAAAGTTGGAGTGTCGATATCTCCAGAAGTATTAAATATATCTTAATATCCTTTTATATTCTGGTTCAGAACAAACTTTCCTTGTGCTTTCTTCATTTTTATGGCCCTAAATGGTTGAATCCCAGAGATATGGGGCTCTCAATGTGGCTCTAGGTGTAAATTGTTCATTGTTACACATTTTCAATGGTTGAAAACGGTGGGTCACATGGTATTTCATCATCAAATATGTTTTTATTTTACTAGTAAAAAATATATATATGATATATCAAAAACAAACTTGAGCCAGGGACCTATTTGTTTTTAGCTAAAGCTGTTCTGAAAATATCAGTAAATATTCCAAAGCACCAGTTGAAGCTCCGCTATTGCACGGATGTGTTGAAACAGTTTTTTCTTCTCTTTCAGTTTGTCCTAATATTGATTCTAAGTGTCATGTCATGGAAAAATCTCTTCCCCTATCCTAATCATACCTCACTTCTCCCAGTTTGAAAATAATGTTCGATTTAAAGGTTTATTTAAATCTTTCCTCTGAATGTCCATCTGTCTTTCAGTCTGTATTCCATTCTTTCATTTTCTTCCTCGTTTACTTGGTGTGTTCGCTCTGCATGTCTAGACTGATAAAGGTCACTCGGCAGAGCGAAGATGCATTTTTGCATGAATCCTATCATTATGGAATGAAAAACATCTAGGCTTCGAAATGTGTTTCTGGAGCACGGATATCTTGAATAACTCTGAGGTAATGGAGGTATTTGAAGAACTTGGATGCAATCAGATGAGACTCATATGTGGATAAACTCATTGGGATTCCCTTGGGCTATGTCTTAAATTATATTTGGCATTAAAACCAGATGTTTTAATTCAATGTTGCCCTAATTTGTCAGCAATTGCATGTGTTGTGTACTTTTTCGCCCATCAGACACAGAGGCTGGTAAATAGCCAGTTATACTAGATATTTCTATTTTTTTATTCAAATGCTTAATTTGAAACAAAGTGTAAAGCATTACAGGAATATCTTTGGTTCAATACAAGTTAAGCAAAAATCTGTGTTCCAGTGAGACACTTACAATGGAAGTCAATGGGGCCAATCTGTAAATATTAAAATACTTGATGTTTCAAAAGTATAGACACAAGACAAAAACAATATGTGTGTTAACATGATTTTACTGTGATAATCACTTACTAACCGCATCTGTGTACAGCTCAAATAATAAATTAGTTTTAAGAGAAGAATTAATGTAAGTGCATTTCTAAAATTTTAAGCTTCACATTTCTGCCTTAAAACACTCAAAAAATTGGCCCCATTCATGTCCATTGTAAGTGCCTCACTGGAACCTCCATTTTTGCTTATTTTTAACCTCGTGCGACCCCTTGTCCACATGCATGGGCATTGCACTATACACAGCGCATAACTTAATTTCATTTAAACTGACTGATCTCAGTTCAGGAGACTCTGTGATGTCAATAAAGGGTTAAACTTTCAACATATAGAGTCATGTGACCAAACTACATGGTGTAGATCAGTGGTTCACAATTCCGGTCCTAGGGACCCCCAGCACTGCACATTTTGGATGTCTCCCTTATTTGACACACCTAGTTCAGCAATGGAGCTCTCTGCTAATGAGCTCATGATCTGAATCAGGTGTGTCAGATAAAGGAGACATCCAAAATGTGCAGTGCTGGGGAACCACTGAGAACCACTGGTGTAGATCACAGCGGAGTTTGTCTTTGGGAGAATCGCCACCAAAACTACACCTGAAATCTATCTGAGTCTCTAATTTCATCCGATTTGCCATTTTAAAAATGTCATCGATTTATCATGAAACAACACGCTGTTAAACACAACGACCACATACGTGGACTGTACGCTCAGCTTCTTAATAATATCTGATATTCAATGTGCATTGCATTGAGAATCAATGAATGCATCTAAAAGCTGGAAAATGCTTTATATGGAGTTAGGATGACAATAAGGTGCATTTCAAACTGTTCTGAGACCAGTGCAGACAGACCGCACACTGGAGGTTAAAGAAAAGGAGGGACGAGTTGAAATAAATTTGTTGTGGAAATCAACATGGTGTCGATTTAGCTTAACTTGTATTAACTTGATTTGCTCTTTTCTTAATATTATCAGAGCATGCCATATTTCTTGAAGCATATTGGGTGCAAAATAACAGTACAAAAGAGAATTCCCAGTTCAAACAGTTGTTAAAGCGCAAAAGCTTTAAATCGCAGCTCTGGTATCACTTAGCTAAGCTTTGCTTTGTGTCCCAAATAAACGAGAATTAGCCAAAGACTAATTACGTGTAAAGGAAGCTGATTTCAAAATAAACTTCGATTCAACGCCTTGAATGTTTTGGCTTCGTTGTCTAACAGCTGAACCAACAACACATTCTACTGCTTTGCGTATGTGGGTGCACATTTGATATTTATTTTTAAATGCCTTCAGTCTAATAAGGGTAAGAAAAACAACAAAAGTGAGAGTTAAGGGAATGCCACTGAAATCTGTGCAATTTGTATGAGTTGCGACTTGGAAAAAAAAAAAGTTTGTTTTTGAGGGATAATAACGCTTCTGGGATTTCAGGCATGAAAGTTCTTCGGCGATAACATCCCTGATTGGCAGCTGAATTAGATGCAGGTATTTTTAAAAGAGGCCAGATTATTTAGAGGTGCAACAGTACGGTCTCCAATGGGGGCATAGAAAACAGATCTCCAAAAGTTGTATATTTATTCGAGAGTCAATTCAGTTGAAATCTACTCTAAACATTATTTCAAAACACTTCCAACTGGTTCTTGGTGTCCGACCCTTGATCGCGGTGATGTCACGCTGTTAAGATAGAGTTAGAGTTTCGTGCATTACCTTGTATAAATAAACCATGCTGTCTTCGGTGCGGTATTACGGAACACTTACCCCTTGCAAAACTTCAACACAGAGCCCCCAAAAAGCTCTCCAGAGCTTTCAGTCTATGTCCAGAGCTACTTATAAAGAGTGTCCGTTTCTTATCCTGAATCTAAAGCCGTTCAAACACACAAATCTTTGCGGGCCTCCAGTTGGTCCCAGCAATCATCACACAAATGGATGTTCAACATTTGACGAGGTTTATTGAAACAGTCCAAACATGTACAACATAGTTCCCCCTCACAGCTATATGAATGTGAGACAAGTGCGATATTTTGATCGCTGTGCCACTTCAGTACAGTCATACATCCCCACACACTTCCATTCCCCCCATGTTATATGGTCTATAAAAAACAAGCTATAGTAGCTTTTCTATCATCACTCAGCATTAAATGACTAATCACAGTTTGAGCTCTATAAATCGGCTTTTCAGCACCCTTCAGCAGAGAACATTATCTGAAGTCTTGAATTCAGCCTTGGGATTTATTTTATGGAGCTTTTTGTTAGTGAGAAAGAAAGTTGCACCAAGATCTGAGTTTAATTGTTGTACTGACAGTATAAAAGGCCATTAGTCAGCTCATACTGTATTGACACTTTTGAACCTGCCTTTGATCAGACAACATGGGCAATCTATGTATAACCTATGGGAATCGTAAGGAATTTAAGGATTCGGATTCCTCTTAACGATGCTGGTTTCTTAACAGTTCCATGGACAATTCTTTTAGCACTTTTTAAGAGAGATATATTTGGAAATTAGACATGCAATTCTTTTGAAAGGATGGGCTCAAAAGAGTCATTTTCTCGGGAAATGACCACACTGGTCGTTGATTCAAAAAACCAACTCATAAGAGTAATTTGCTCAAGATTCTGGCTACACTGGTCACGCTGTATGTTTTGTGTTCTAGATTCAAAAGAAATGCATTGGTTTGGGAATCTGACTACACTAGTCGAACTGTATGTTGTACGCTGTTGATTAAAAAAAATTACTCAAATGAGTCATTTGTTCGGAAGTCAGACTATACTGGTAGTGCTGTATGTTTTGGGTGTAGATTCAAAAGAACCGGATCATATGAGTCATTTGTTCGGGAATCGGACAACTCTAGTCATGCTGTATGTTTTACTTTGTTGATTCAAAAGAACCGGCTCATAAGAGTCATTTGTTCAAGAATCGGACTACACTGGCCGCTCTGTATGTTTCGGGTGTAGATTCAAAAGAACCAGCTCATAAGACTCATTTGTTCGGGAATCGGACTACTCTAGTCACGCTGTATGTTTTACTCTGTTGATTCAAAAGAACCGGCTCATAAGAGTCATTGTTAAAGAATCGGACTATTCTGGTCATGCTGTAAGTTTTACTCTGTTGATTCAAAAGAACCGGCTCATAAGAGTCATTTGTTCAAGAATCGGACTTCTCTGGTCATGCTGTATGTTTTACTTTGTTGATTCAAAAGAACCGGCTCATAAGAGTCATTTGTTCAAGAATCAGACTACTCTGATCATGCTGTTTGTTTTACGCTGTTGATTCAAAAGAACCGGCTCATAAGAGTCATTTGTTCAAGAATCAGACTACACTAGTCACACTGTATGTTTTACTCTGTTGATTCAAAAGAACCAGCTCATAAGAGTCATTGTTAAAGAATCGGACTATTCTGGTCATGCTGTAAGTTTTACTCTGTTGATTCAAAAGAACCGGCTCATAAGAGTCATTTGTTCAAGAATCGGACTACTCTGGTCATGCTGTATGTTTTAATCTGTTGATTCAAAAGAACCGGCTCATAGGAGCCATTTGTTCAAGAATCGGACTACTCTAGTCATGCTGTATGTTTTACTTTGTTGATTCAAAAGAACCGACTCATAAGAGTCATTTGTTCAAGAATCGGACTATTCTGGTCACGCTGTATGTTTTACTCTGTTGATTCAAAAGAACCGACTCATAAGAGTCATTTGTTCAAGAATCGGACTACTCTAGTCATGCTGTATGTTTTACTTTGTTGATTCAAAAGAACCGACTCATAAGAGTCATTTGTTCAAGAATCGGACTATTCTGGTCACGCTGTATGTTTTACGCTGTTGATTCAAAAGAACCGACTCATAAGAGTAATTTGTTCGGGAATTGGACTGCACTGGTCGCAATGTATGTTTCATATTGTAGATTCAAAAGAACTGATTCATAAGAGTCATTTGTTTGGGAATTGGACTGCACTGGTCGTGATGTATTTTTCGTGTTGTAGATTCAAAAGAACCGACTCATGAGAGTCATTTGTTTGGGAATCGAACTACACTGGTCGCGATGTGTTTTTCGTGTTGTTGATTCAAAAGAACTGACTCAGAGTCATTTGTTCGGGAATTGGACTACTCTTGTCATACTATAGGTTTTACTCTGTTGATTCAAAAGAACTAGCTCATAGGAGTCATTTGTTCAAGAATCGGACTATTCTGGTCATGCTGTATGTTTTACTCTGTTGATTCAAAAGAACTAGCTCATAGGAGTCATTTGTTCAAGAATCGGACTATTCTGGTCATGCTGTATGTTTTACTCTGTTGATTCAAAAGAACCGACTCATAAGAGTCATTTGTTCAAGAATCGGACTACTCTAGTCATGCTGTATGTTTTACTTTGTTGATTCAAAAGAACCGGCTCATAAGAGTCATTTGTTCAAGAATCAGACTACACTGGTCACTCTGTATGTTTTACTCTGTTGATTCAAAAGAACCGGCTCATTAGAGTCATTTGTTCAAGAATCGGACAAATCTGGTCATGCTGTTTGTTTTACGCTGTTGATTCAAAAGAACCGACTCATAAGGGTAATTTGTTCGGGAATTGGACTGCACTGGTTGCGATGTATGTTTCATATTGTAGATTCAAAAGAACTGATTCATAAGGGTAATTTGTTCGGGAATTGGACTGCACTGGTCGTGATGTATTTTTCGTGTTTAGATTCAAAAGAACCGACTCATGAGAGTCATTTGTTTGGGAATCGAACTACACTGGTTGCGATGTGTTTTTCATGTTGTTGATTCAAAAGAACTGACTCAGAGTCATTTGTTCGGGAATCAGACTACACTGGTCGCAATGTATGTTTCGTGTTGTAGATTCCAAAGAACCGGCTCATAAGAGTGAGTTGTTCGGGAATCGGACTACACTGGAAATTCTACTTTTTGGTAAACAATGGAATTTTAGCCCCCTAACAAAATACTGTTTCTGTTAAAGTTACATCATTTTAAATTTTTTCAAATGCAATATTTTATAGTTCCACATACAAATGTTTTACATTTCTTCCATCCTCCCATTTCTACATGCTGTCCGTGTGTTATAAAGTGCCGCAATCAGGCCAGTGGTTTCAATTTTTGTCATTCCAAAAGCCAGTTTCCCCTCGAGTCCACAACACATGAAAGAGGAAGGGCTTATACAAGTAAATCCCCTGTTGTTTCATCACACAGACATTGTATTGAGATAATGCTGCATGTGATTAGTGGCCCGCAGGTCATTGCGTAATTAATGATGTTCTTGGGAGAGTTTGTTCCTGCCTCTTCCTCCCCCCAATGTGGCTTTCTTTGTATTTCTCCTGACAGTTGTTGTTAAAGATCTGTTTACCCAACAATACACCCATAATTTCCTTTGAAACAGGGCAGCTGAAGGGTTGCCATGGAGACAGATTTTTCAAAGACAGTTCAATGACAGTTCAACCCTGGACTTTAAAAAACTTCACTGTGAGTACAGTGAGCACAGGACAGTATTAAGCACTGTATTTTAAGTCGTGTGGCAGTCTGAGATCATGAGGCTGCTCGGAAGATGTAGAGATCTGCTCGTCCCACTGCAAGTCTCCACAAACGTTCCCCGGTCAATGCATTCCAAGAGGGCATTGACCAGGGAACTGAGCATTTTCCTTGAGTGCCTTGGCATCCGAATGGGGGCTACAGCCTGCATACAGCCCATTTTCACTGGAGCAGGACACCTTATAAGTGCTGCTGTGATGCCAGAATAGCTGCAGGTACTGTGATGTCATTTTTGCCTCATTGCGGTACAGATTTGAGCAAATGTTGAATAAGTTATGTGCATTAAGAGTTCTGGTTCAAACCCAACCAGGTACTGGCCAAAGCACACAAGGACAAGTAAGTACAGCATTTTGGAGGTCGACCGATAGTGGATTTTGCCGATACTGATAACTAAGTTGGTGGAAAAGTCTTTAAAAATAGTTTTTAAAATCAATTTGTAGAATGTTAAAACAATTCTTAGTCTTTTCTTACTATGACAAGCACAGACACAGAGGCTACAAGAGGCCAAAATGAATAAAATCCCAGATGCAGTTTATTAAATTTCCAATAATTACCAGAAAAGAAAAGGAAAAAAAAGATTTTGTGCATAACACAGAATTTTTAATTATAAACATGCCTGAAATACACTAGAGACTTTTATTTTAAAGTGACAGAGACTTGTGACAATGCTCTATAGTTAGGTAAGATATTTACCAAATTCACCAGAAGTCTTGGGTGCAGTTCCAAGCAACATAGCAGTATGACACTTACAAAAAACATCTGATTTACACATAACACAATTTACACATCTTGTTACACAACACAATATACACCTAATAATATACAATATACATTATACACAAAATAAGAAGACTGTATACAATAAAAAGACACTTTTATATATATATATATATATATTTTTTTTTTTTTACCATAAAATATTCATTCATTTTCAGGATTTTAACCCTTTAAATGCCAGTTTGTTTATATAATGCCACTGTTCTTTTTTACACACGCACAAACACACACTAACACACACACACAAACACACATGCACACACATAAACACACACAAACACACACACACACACACTCACTCACACACACACACACACACAAACAAACACACACACAGCATTTTTTTCTGTATATCAATTCATTAAGGCTCATTCTGGTTGCTTACCCATTTCTTTTCTGATGATTTTGTTGTGTTGTGGCTTATTTAGTTGTGTTGTACACCACCTATTATTTGATGCAAAACTTATAACTTTGGAAATACAACACATTTTTAGCCTACACAAAATGACATAAAATGCAACAAGAATTGCTTTTTAATAACACAATGGCCTGGAATTTCATCAAAAGATTCAAAAGTTCAAGGTTAGCGGTCCATGTATCTGTGATATACTGTACTCGAGTGATGATTCTGTTGTGCTTAATTGATGTTGTGTCCTCTGAATAACTAATGCTCTTTGCGTTCATTCACTCGCTTTATGTGTCCATGTGGCATTCATTTAAGAGGTGACATCACTCACAAACAGTCCACACAACACAACAGCTTGGCAAAGATGGTGTAATTTTCTCTCGCCGTGCAGAATATTTCCTAACTCTCGCAATCCAGAGAGCTGCATCGTCGATTAATACTTTTATACCTCTACACTTGGTGGAAATTGTTCAAATATTTTTTGATGCCTCAAGCCCAGTATTCTTCTGCAAGGCTGTCTCAGTTTAGTGGCAGTTCTTGTAGGAGGACTCGAGTAAATCTAATCGTCTTAAGGATGTAAGTGAATTACGACGTGACATTACTCAGGAGATATACTTACTGAGGTTTAATCTGCTCTCTGACAGTTCAAGAATTATGATATATAAATGTCAAGGTTTACTGTTATTGTTGAGTAGTACATTTCATTTTTATACTTCTTCTCTCTCTCAATCTTTCAAAGCGGCTTTCTCTGCCAAGGTTAAATAGGAACCAAAAAATGTGCTTTATGAACCAAAATCTTTGGCGTCTCTCAACACATCAGCTGTGAGTGTTGAAAGAATCTGCTTTTTACATCTGCTATTTGAAGTGAGCATGCAGCACACCTTAATGCATCCAACACTTATGTGTTTTAAGACTTGGAGGTTTTTTCATCTCTTAAATGTGAACAGTTATCCCAGGTGGGAGGAAATTATAGGGAATAAATCCATGGAAATCCCCTCAGTTTGTTTTCAAAGGATCCCTCTTCAAATGGGTGTTTATCTCTGTACATGCCAAGACATTGAATTGCATGAGTATCTTAATAAAACATTCAAACGTTTGAGGTTTTGAAGGGAGAAATCTCATAAATATGATAAGATGAGATGAATGTTTCCTGTAGAAAATACATCTTCCTGTAGAATTCTGTTATAATAATATGTATTAAAATATTGTCAGGGAAGACTCACCTATAAGCTTTTCTAAATTATTAGCCATGTAACTATCACTATTACTTTTTCTCATACTTCAGGTTGGAGAGTTCAACAAACCCCTACGATTTTTGCCTGGTGGACAGTAAAATGCTAAAACAAAATTCCAGAAACTTACTTTAAAGGAGGGACACGTGGATAGAAAGCACCCAGAACACCTTAGCAACAATCTAGAAAGCCCTAACAATGACCCAGAAATATATAGCAATGCACTAAACACATTCTGAACACCTTAGCAACCACTAACATAGAAAAATCCCCAAAAATGCACTAAAAGTACATTTAACCCTTCAAGCTCAGATGGGCTCACCGGCGGGTCCGCGAGAAAAAAACAGAATCATCAAAATATAACTACAGTTTTAACGAAAACAAAACGGGTATCGTTTGAAAGCTTAGAATCTCTACTTTCCAATGCATGTAGACATTATGACCAAAACTGAACAAGTGCTTTGAAATTTGCAGACATATCAGAAATGTTCCATTTTCATAATTTATAAAAATAGTTGCACTGTACATATTATTGCAATCAGTAAAAACGTCAAACTGATCAAATAGCCATGTGTCATATGTTGTTGGAAAGCTCTCAAAGAGTAAAATACAACAAGCATATTTGTTTTACTCACAGAGAAAATTATAGCGAGTAATAGCTGAGTATATATCTTTGACAATTATATTGGTGTTGCTTATATGCTGCATTTTCGCTTATAACTTCACGAAATATAAACATAACATAAAATATCACATATCATTACTTAGAGGAGGTGATTATCTTTCAAACGCACAAGGTAATCAGATGCAGAGATCAGTAGATAATCCACATGAAGCACAATGTTACATATGGCCACCAGGAGATGGTGCCAAATGCATGACACAGACTCAATGATGACTCAAATGACACAGAATGAAACTCATTCTGTGAAATCTCATTACTAAAATCATGTCTGCATGCTATGTAAACCTTTAGTCATTGTTATGTTTGCATGTGTAATTAGTTCTTATGTACAATTATTATGTTTTATTTGTTTGGAGAGTCTTTTGGATACTATGATCAATTAATTTTGTAATGCTATAACTTGTGATTGCTTTGTTGTATCAACACAAAATTTGACATGATTGGGAGCAAAACAATAGCAGTTTTTCAGAGCCACCTTATTTACACCCAGAGATATATAATGTCTAATAAGAAAAATAAGCAATTTTAGGCTCTTTTTTGTATGCCACAGAAACAAGAAATCGAAAAAAAAAAAAAAAAAAACATTCAGAGCTTAAAGGGTTAACACATTTGAAACCACCTAGAAATGTCCTTAAAACGACTCTGAACACCCTGAGAATGCACTAAAAATGTATTTAGAACACCTTAACTAGCACCTAGAAATGTTCTAACAATGACCTAGAACACCCTACAAATGCAATTAGACACATTAAAACACCTTAGAAACCATCAAGAAATGCCCTAACAAAAACTATGAACACCTTAG